>NW_027145166.1:0-26913 GCF_026170545.1 Melanerpes formicivorus | reverse complement strand
GATACAGGCTGCTCCAACCTGCTGTAAAATGCTTGATTTCGAGAGTGAGCGAAACTAATGAAAACATTGTTGGGGTAAAACCTAAAGGGAAAGACCTAGCACCAAATCCAATTTGCCATCTGATCTAACTTCTGGAGGCAGTCAAAATGATCCTTAGAATTCTTCCCTACCTTATTCCTGTGTTGAGATACAGGCTGCTCCAACCTGCTGTAAAATGCTTGATTTCGAGAGTGAGCGAAACTAATGAAAACATTGTTGAGGTAAAACCTAAAGGGAAAGACCTAGCACCAAATCCAATTTGCCATCTGATCTAACTTCTGGAGGCAGTCAAAATGAGCCTTAGAATTCTTCCCTACCTTATTCCTGTGCTGAGATACAGGCTGCTCCAACCTGCTGTAAAATGCTTGATTTCGAGAGTGAGCGAAACTAATGAAAACATTGTTGGGGTAAAACCTAAAGGGAAAGACCTAGCACCAAATCCAATTTGCCATCTGATCTAACTTCTGGAGGCAGTCAAAATGAGCCTTAGAATTCTTCCCTACCTTATTCCTGTGCTGAGATACAGGCTGCTCCAACCTGCTGTAAAATGCTTGATTTCGAGAGTGAGCGAAACTAATGAAAACATTGTTGGGGTAAAACCTAAAGGGAAAGACCTAGCACCAAATCCAATTTGCCATCTGATCTAACTTCTGGAGGCAGTCAAAATGAGCCTTAGAATTCTTCCCTACCTTATTCCTGTGCTGAGATACAGGCTGCTCCAACCTGCTGTAAAATGCTTGATTTCGAGAGTGAGCGAAACTAATGAAAACATTGTTGGGGTAAAACCTAAAGGGAAAGACCTAGCACCAAATCCAATTTGCCATCTGATCTAACTTCTGGAGGCAGTCAAAATGATCCTTAGAATTCTTCCCTACCTTATTCCTGTGCTGAGATACAGGCTGCTCCAACCTGCTGTAAAATGCTTGATTTCGAGAGTGAGCGAAACTAATGAAAACATTGTTGGGGTAAAACCTAAAGGGAAAGACCTAGCACCAAATCCAATTTGCCATCTGATCTAACTTCTGGAGGCAGTCAAAATGAGCCTTAGAATTCTTCCCTACCTTATTCCTGTGCTGAGATACAGGCTGCTCCAACCTGCTGTAAAATGCTTGATTTCGAGAGTGAGCGAAACTAATGAAAACATTGTTGGGGTAAAACCTAAAGGGAAAGACCTAGCACCAAATCCAATTTGCCATCTGATCTAACTTCTGGAGGCAGTCAAAACGATCCTTAGAATTCTTCCCTACCTTATTCCTGTGCTGAGATACAGGCTGCTCCAACCTGCTGTAAAATGCTTGATTTCGAGAGTGAGCGAAACTAATGAAAACATTGTTGGGGTAAAACCTAAAGGGAAAGACCTAGCACCAAATCCAATTTGCCATCTGATCTAACTTCTGGAGGCAGTCAAAATGAGCCTTAGAATTCTTCCCTACCTTATTCCTGTGCTGAGATACAGGCTGCTCCAACCTGCTGTAAAATGCTTGATTTCGAGAGTGAGCGAAACTAATGAAAACATTGTTGGGGTAAAACCTAAAGGGAAAGACCTAGCACCAAATCCAATTTGCCATCTGATCTAACTTCTGGAGGCAGTCAAAATGAGCCTTAGAATTCTTCCCTACCTTATTCCTGTGCTGAGATACAGGCTGCTCCAACCTGCTGTAAAATGCTTGATTTCGAGAGTGAGCGAAACTAATGAAAACATTTTTGGGGTAAAACCTAAAGGGAAAGACCTAGCACCAAATCCAATTTGCCATCTGATCTAACTTCTGGAGGCAGTCAAAATGAGCCTTAGAATTCTTCCCTACCTTATTCCTGTGCTGAGATACAGGCTGCTCCAACCTGCTGTAAAATGCTTGATTTCGAGAGTGAGCGAAACTAATGAAAACATTGTTGGGGTAAAACCTAAAGGGAAAGACCTAGCACCAAATCCAATTTGCCATCTGATCTAACTTCTGGAGGCAGTCAAAATGAGCCTTAGAATTCTTCCCTACCTTATTCCTGTGCTGAGATACAGGCTGCTCCAACCTGCTGTAAAATGCTTGATTTCGAGAGTGAGCGAAACTAATGAAAACATTGTTGGGGTAAAACCTAAAGGGAAAGACCTAGCACCAAATCCAATTTGCCATCTGATCTAACTTCTGGAGGCAGTCAAAATGATCCTTAGAATTCTTCCCTACCTTATTCCTGTGCTGAGATACAGGCTGCTCCAACCTGCTGTAAAATGCTTGATTTCGAGAGTGAGCGAAACTAATGAAAACATTGTTGGGGTAAAACCTAAAGGGAAAGACCTAGCACCAAATCCAATTTGCCATCTGATCTAACTTCTGGAGGCAGTCAAAATGATCCTTAGAATTCTTCCCTACCTTATTCCTGTGCTGAGATACAGGCTGCTCCAACCTGCTGTAAAATGCTTGATTTCGAGAGTGAGCGAAACTAATGAAAACATTGTTGGGGGTAAAACCTAAAGGGAAAGACCTAGCACCAAATCCAATTTGCCATCTGATCTAACTTCTGGAGGCAGTCAAAATGATCCTTAGAATTCTTCCCTACCTTATTCCTGTGCTGAGATACAGGCTGCTCCAACCTGCTGTAAAATGCTTGATTTCGAGAGTGAGCGAAACTAATGAAAACATTGTTGGGGTAAAACCTAAAGGGAAAGACCTAGCACCAAATCCAATTTGCCATCTGATCTAACTTCTGGAGGCAGTCAAAATGAGCCTTAGAATTCTTCCCTACCTTATTCCTGTGCTGAGATACAGGCTGCTCCAAGCTGCTGTAAAATGCTTGATTTCGAGAGTGAGCGAAACTAATGAAAACATTGTTGGGGTAAAACCTAAAGGGAAAGACCTAGCACCAAATCCAATTTGCCATCTGATCTAACTTCTGGAGGCAGTCAAAATGATCCTTAGAATTCTTCCCTACCTTATTCCTGTGCTGAGATACAGGCTGCTCCAACCTGCTGTAAAATGCTTGATTTCGAGAGTGAGCGAAACTAATGAAAACATTGTTGGGGTAAAACCTAAAGGGAAAGACCTAGCACCAAATCCAATTTGCCATCTGATCTAACTTCTGGAGGCAGTCAAAATGATCCTTAGAATTCTTCCCTACCTTATTCCTGTGCTGAGATACAGGCTGCTCCAACCTGCTGTAAAATGCTTGATTTCGAGAGTGAGCGAAACTAATGAAAACATTGTTGGGGTAAAACCTAAAGGGAAAGACCTAGCACCAAATCCAATTTGCCATCTGATCTAACTTCTGGAGGCAGTCAAAATGATCCTTAGAATTCTTCCCTACCTTATTCCTGTGCTGAGATACAGGCTGCTCCAACCTGCTGTAAAATGCTTGATTTCGAGAGTGAGCGAAACTAATGAAAACATTGTTGGGGTAAAACCTAAAGGGAAAGACCTAGCACCAAATCCAATTTGCCATCTGATCTAACTTCTGGAGGCAGTCAAAATGATCCTTAGAATTCTTCCCTACCTTATTCCTGTGCTGAGATACAGGCTGCTCCAACCTGCTGTAAAATGCTTGATTTCGAGAGTGAGCGAAACTAATGAAAACATTGTTGGGGTAAAACCTAAAGGGAAAGACCTAGCACCAAATCCAATTTGCCATCTGATCTAACTTCTGGAGGCAGTCAAAATGAGCCTTAGAATTCTTCCCTACCTTATTCCTGTGCTGAGATACAGGCTGCTCCAACCTGCTGTAAAATGCTTGATTTCGAGAGTGAGCGAAACTAATGAAAACATTGTTGGGGTAAAACCTAAAGGGAAAGACCTAGCACCAAATCCAATTTGCCATCTGATCTAACTTCTGGAGGCAGTCAAAATGAGCCTTAGAATTCTTCCCTACCTTATTCCTGTGCTGAGATACAGGCTGCTCCAACCTGCTGTAAAATGCTTGATTTCGAGAGTGAGCGAAACTAATGAAAACATTGTTGGGGTAAAACCTAAAGGGAAAGACCTAGCACCAAATCCAATTTGCCATCTGATCTAACTTCTGGAGGCAGTCAAAATGATCCTTAGAATTCTTCCCTACCTTATTCCTGTGCTGAGATACAGGCTGCTCCAACCTGCTGTAAAATGCTTGATTTCGAGAGTGAGCGAAACTAATGAAAACATTGTTGGGGTAAAACCTAAAGGGAAAGACCTAGCACCAAATCCAATTTGCCATCTGATCTAACTTCTGGAGGCAGTCAAAATGAGCCTTAGAATTCTTCCCTACCTTATTCCTGTGCTGAGATACAGGCTGCTCCAACCTGCTGTAAAATGCTTGATTTCGAGAGTGAGCGAAACTAATGAAAACATTGTTGGGGTAAAACCTAAAGGGAAAGACCTAGCACCAAATCCAATTTGCCATCTGATCTAACTTCTGGAGGCAGTCAAAATGATCCTTAGAATTCTTCCCTACCTTATTCCTGTGCTGAGATACAGGCTGCTCCAACCTGCTGTAAAATGCTTGATTTCGAGAGTGAGCGAAACTAATGAAAACATTGTTGGGGTAAAACCTAAAGGGAAAGACCTAGCACCAAATCCAATTTGCCATCTGATCTAACTTCTGGAGGCAGTCAAAATGATCCTTAGAATTCTTCCCTACCTTATTCCTGTGCTGAGATACAGGCTGCTCCAACCTGCTGTAAAATGCTTGATTTCGAGAGTGAGCGAAACTAATGAAAACATTGTTGGGGTAAAACCTAAAGGGAAAGACCTAGCACCAAATCCAATTTGCCATCTGATCTAACTTCTGGAGGCAGTCAAAATGAGCCTTAGAATTCTTCCCTACCTTATTCCTGTGCTGAGATACAGGCTGCTCCAACCTGCTGTAAAATGCTTGCTTTCGAGAGTGAGCGAAACTAATGAAAACATTGTTGGGGTAAAACCTAAAGGGAAAGACCTAGCACCAAATCCAATTTGCCATCTGATCTAACTTCTGGAGGCAGTCAAAATGAGCCTTAGAATTCTTCCCTACCTTATTCCTGTGCTGAGATACAGGCTGCTCCAACCTGCTGTAAAATGCTTGATTTCGAGAGTGAGCGAAACTAATGAAAACATTGTTGGGGTAAAACCTAAAGGGAAAGACCTAGCACCAAATCCAATTTGCCATCTGATCTAACTTCTGGAGGCAGTCAAAATGATCCTTAGAATTCTTCCCTACCTTATTCCTGTGCTGAGATACAGGCTGCTCCAACCTGCTGTAAAATGCTTGATTTCGAGAGTGAGCGAAACTAATGAAAACATTGTTGGGGTAAAACCTAAAGGGAAAGACCTAGCACCAAATCCAATTTGCCATCTGATCTAACTTCTGGAGGCAGTCAAAATGATCCTTAGAATTCTTCCCTACCTTATTCCTGTGCTGAGATACAGGCTGCTCCAACCTGCTGTAAAATGCTTGATTTCGAGAGTGAGCGAAACTAATGAAAACATTGTTGGGGTAAAACCTAAAGGGAAAGACCTAGCACCAAATCCAATTTGCCATCTGATCTAACTTCTGGAGGCAGTCAAAATGAGCCTTAGAATTCTTCCCTACCTTATTCCTGTGCTGAGATACAGGCTGCTCCAACCTGCTGTAAAATGCTTGATTTCGAGAGTGAGCGAAACTAATGAAAACATTGTTGGGGTAAAACCTAAAGGGAAAGACCTAGCACCAAATCCAATTTGCCATCTGATCTAACTTCTGGAGGCAGTCAAAATGAGCCTTAGAATTCTTCCCTACCTTATTCCTGTGCTGAGATACAGGCTGCTCCAACCTGCTGTAAAATGCTTGATTTCGAGAGTGAGCGAAACTAATGAAAACATTGTTGGGGTAAAACCTAAAGGGAAAGACCTAGCACCAAATCCAATTTGCCATCTGATCTAACTTCTGGAGGCAGTCAAAATGATCCTTAGAATTCTTCCCTACCTTATTCCTGTGCTGAGATACAGGCTGCTCCAACCTGCTGTAAAATGCTTGATTTCGAGAGTGAGCGAAACTAATGAAAACATTGTTGGGGTAAAACCTAAAGGGAAAGACCTAGCACCAAATCCAATTTGCCATCTGATCTAACTTCTGGAGGCAGTCAAAATGAGCCTTAGAATTCTTCCCTACCTTATTCCTGTGCTGAGATACAGGCTGCTCCAACCTGCTGTAAAATGCTTGATTTCGAGAGTGAGCGAAACTAATGAAAACATTGTTGGGGTAAAACCTAAAGGGAAAGACCTAGCACCAAATCCAATTTGCCATCTGATCTAACTTCTGGAGGCAGTCAAAATGATCCTTAGAATTCTTCCCTACCTTATTCCTGTGCTGAGATACAGGCTGCTCCAACCTGCTGTAAAATGCTTGATTTCGAGAGTGAGCGAAACTAATGAAAACATTGTTGGGGTAAAACCTAAAGGGAAAGACCTAGCACCAAATCCAATTTGCCATCTGATCTAACTTCTGGAGGCAGTCAAAATGAGCCTTAGAATTCTTCCCTACCTTATTCCTGTGCTGAGATACAGGCTGCTCCAACCTGCTGTAAAATGCTTGATTTCGAGAGTGAGCGAAACTAATGAAAACATTGTTGGGGTAAAACCTAAAGGGAAAGACCTAGCACCAAATCCAATTTGCCATCTGATCTAACTTCTGGAGGCAGTCAAAATGAGCCTTAGAATTCTTCCCTACCTTATTCCTGTGCTGAGATACAGGCTGCTCCAACCTGCTGTAAAATGCTTGATTTCGAGAGTGAGCGAAACTAATGAAAACATTGTTGGGGTAAAACCTAAAGGGAAAGACCTAGCACCAAATCCAATTTGCCATCTGATCTAACTTCTGGAGGCAGTCAAAATGAGCCTTAGAATTCTTCCCTACCTTATTCCTGTGCTGAGATACAGGCTGCTCCAACCTGCTGTAAAATGCTTGATTTCGAGAGTGAGCGAAACTAATGAAAACATTGTTGGGGTAAAACCTAAAGGGAAAGACCTAGCACCAAATCCAATTTGCCATCTGATCTAACTTCTGGAGGCAGTCAAAATGAGCCTTAGAATTCTTCCCTACCTTATTCCTGTGCTGAGATACAGGCTGCTCCAACCTGCTGTAAAATGCTTGATTTCGAGAGTGAGCGAAACTAATGAAAACATTGTTGGGGTAAAACCTAAAGGGAAAGACCTAGCACCAAATCCAATTTGCCATCTGATCTAACTTCTGGAGGCAGTCAAAATGAGCCTTAGAATTCTTCCCTACCTTATTCCTGTGCTGAGATACAGGCTGCTCCAACCTGCTGTAAAATGCTTGATTTCCAGAGTGAGCGAAACTAATGAAAACATTGTTGGGGTAAAACCTAAAGGGAAAGACCTAGCACCAAATCCAATTTGCCATCTGATCTAACTTCTGGAGGCAGTCAAAATGATCCTTAGAATTCTTCCCTACCTTATTCCTGTGCTGAGATACAGGCTGCTCCAACCTGCTGTAAAATGCTTGATTTCCAGAGTGAGCGAAACTAATGAAAACATTGTTGGGGTAAAACCTAAAGGGAAAGACCTAGCACCAAATCCAATTTGCCATCTGATCTAACTTCTGGAGGCAGTCAAAATGAGCCTTAGAATTCTTCCCTACCTTATTCCTGTGCTGAGATACAGGCTGCTCCAACCTGCTGTAAAATGCTTGATTTCGAGAGTGAGCGAAACTAATGAAAACATTGTTGGGGTAAAACCTAAAGGGAAAGACCTAGCACCAAATCCAATTTGCCATCTGATCTAACTTCTGGAGGCAGTCAAAATGATCCTTAGAATTCTTCCCTACCTTATTCCTGTGCTGAGATACAGGCTGCTCCAACCTGCTGTAAAATGCTTGATTTCGAGAGTGAGCGAAACTAATGAAAACATTGTTGGGGTAAAACCTAAAGGGAAAGACCTAGCACCAAATCCAATTTGCCATCTGATCTAACTTCTGGAGGCAGTCAAAATGAGCCTTAGAATTCTTCCCTACCTTATTCCTGTGCTGAGATACAGGCTGCTCCAACCTGCTGTAAAATGCTTGCTTTCGAGAGTGAGCGAAACTAATGAAAACATTGTTGGGGTAAAACCTAAAGGGAAAGACCTAGCACCAAATCCAATTTGCCATCTGATCTAACTTCTGGAGGCAGTCAAAATGAGCCTTAGAATTCTTCCCTACCTTATTCCTGTGCTGAGATACAGGCTGCTCCAACCTGCTGTAAAATGCTTGATTTCGAGAGTGAGCGAAACTAATGAAAACATTGTTGGGGTAAAACCTAAAGGGAAAGACCTAGCACCAAATCCAATTTGCCATCTGATCTAACTTCTGGAGGCAGTCAAAATGAGCCTTAGAATTCTTCCCTACCTTATTCCTGTGCTGAGATACAGGCTGCTCCAACCTGCTGTAAAATGCTTGATTTCGAGAGTGAGCGAAACTAATGAAAACATTGTTGGGGTAAAACCTAAAGGGAAAGACCTAGCACCAAATCCAATTTGCCATCTGATCTAACTTCTGGAGGCAGTCAAAATGAGCCTTAGAATTCTTCCCTACCTTATTCCTGTGCTGAGATACAGGCTGCTCCAACCTGCTGTAAAATGCTTGATTTCGAGAGTGAGCGAAACTAATGAAAACATTGTTGGGGTAAAACCTAAAGGGAAAGACCTAGCACCAAATCCAATTTGCCATCTGATCTAACTTCTGGAGGCAGTCAAAATGAGCCTTAGAATTCTTCCCTACCTTATTCCTGTGCTGAGATACAGGCTGCTCCAACCTGCTGTAAAATGCTTGATTTCGAGAGTGAGCGAAACTAATGAAAACATTGTTGGGGTAAAACCTAAAGGGAAAGACCTAGCACCAAATCCAATTTGCCATCTGATCTAACTTCTGGAGGCAGTCAAAATGAGCCTTAGAATTCTTCCCTACCTTATTCCTGTGCTGAGATACAGGCTGCTCCAACCTGCTGTAAAATGCTTGATTTCGAGAGTGAGCGAAACTAATGAAAACATTGTTGGGGTAAAACCTAAAGGGAAAGACCTAGCACCAAATCCAATTTGCCATCTGATCTAACTTCTGGAGGCAGTCAAAATGAGCCTTAGAATTCTTCCCTACCTTATTCCTGTGCTGAGATACAGGCTGCTCCAACCTGCTGTAAAATGCTTGATTTCGAGAGTGAGCGAAACTAATGAAAACATTGTTGGGGTAAAACCTAAAGGGAAAGACCTAGCACCAAATCCAATTTGCCATCTGATCTAACTTCTGGAGGCAGTCAAAATGAGCCTTAGAATTCTTCCCTACCTTATTCCTGTGCTGAGATACAGGCTGCTCCAACCTGCTGTAAAATGCTTGCTTTCGAGAGTGAGCGAAACTAATGAAAACATTGTTGGAGTAAAACCTAAAGGGAAAGACCTAGCACCAAATCCAATTTGCCATCTGATCTAACTTCTGGAGGCAGTCAAAATGATCCTTAGAATTCTTCCCTACCTTATTCCTGTGCTGAGATACAGGCTGCTCCAACCTGCTGTAAAATGCTTGATTTCGAGAGTGAGCGAAACTAATGAAAACATTGTTGGGGTAAAACCTAAAGGGAAAGACCTAGCACCAAATCCAATTTGCCATCTGATCTAACTTCTGGAGGGCAGTCAAAATGAGCCTTAGAATTCTTCCCTACCTTATTCCTGTGCTGAGATACAGGCTGCTCCAACCTGCTGTAAAATGCTTGATTTCGAGAGTGAGCGAAACTAATGAAAACATTGTTGGGGTAAAACCTAAAGGGAAAGACCTAGCACCAAATCCAATTTGCCATCTGATCTAACTTCTGGAGGCAGTCAAAATGAGCCTTAGAATTCTTCCCTACCTTATTCCTGTGCTGAGATACAGGCTGCTCCAACCTGCTGTAAAATGCTTGCTTTCGAGAGTGAGCGAAACTAATGAAAACATTGTTGGGGTAAAACCTAAAGGGAAAGACCTAGCACCAAATCCAATTTGCCATCTGATCTAACTTCTGGAGGCAGTCAAAATGAGCCTTAGAATTCTTCCCTACCTTATTCCTGTGCTGAGATACAGGCTGCTCCAACCTGCTGTAAAATGCTTGATTTCAAGAGTGAGCGAAACTAATGAAAACATTGTTGGGGTAAAAACCTAAAGGGAAAGACCTAGCACCAAATCCAATTTGCCATCTGATCTAACTTCTGGAGGCAGTCAAAATGAGCCTTAGAATTCTTCCCTACCTTATTCCTGTGCTGAGATACAGGCTGCTCCAACCTGCTGTAAAATGCTTGCTTTCGAGAGTGAGCGAAACTAATGAAAACATTGTTGGGGTAAAACCTAAAGGGAAAGACCTAGCACCAAATCCAATTTGCCATCTGATCTAACTTCTGGAGGCAGTCAAAATGAGCCTTAGAATTCTTCCCTACCTTATTCCTGTGCTGAGATACAGGCTGCTCCAACCTGCTGTAAAATGCTTGCTTTCGAGAGTGAGCGAAACTAATGAAAACATTGTTGGGGTAAAACCTAAAGGGAAAGACCTAGCACCAAATCCAATTTGCCATCTGATCTAACTTCTGGAGGCAGTCAAAATGAGCCTTAGAATTCTTCCCTACCTTATTCCTGTGCTGAGATACAGGCTGCTCCAACCTGCTGTAAAATGCTTGATTTCGAGAGTGAGCGAAACTAATGAAAACATTGTTGGGGTAAAACCTAAAGGGAAAGACCTAGCACCAAATCCAATTTGCCATCTGATCTAACTTCTGGAGGCAGTCAAAATGAGCCTTAGAATTCTTCCCTACCTTATTCCTGTGCTGAGATACAGGCTGCTCCAACCTGCTGTAAAATGCTTGATTTCGAGAGTGAGCGAAACTAATGAAAACATTGTTGGGGTAAAACCTAAAGGGAAAGACCTAGCACCAAATCCAATTTGCCATCTGATCTAACTTCTGGAGGCAGTCAAAATGAGCCTTAGAATTCTTCCCTACCTTATTCCTGTGCTGAGATACAGGCTGCTCCAACCTGCTGTAAAATGCTTGCTTTCGAGAGTGAGCGAAACTAATGAAAACATTGTTGGGGTAAAACCTAAAGGGAAAGACCTAGCACCAAATCCAATTTGCCATCTGATCTAACTTCTGGAGGCAGTCAAAATGAGCCTTAGAATTCTTCCCTACCTTATTCCTGTGCTGAGATACAGGCTGCTCCAACCTGCTGTAAAATGCTTGCTTTCGAGAGTGAGCGAAACTAATGAAAACATTGTTGGGGTAAAACCTAAAGGGAAAGACCTAGCACCAAATCCAATTTGCCATCTGATCTAACTTCTGGAGGCAGTCAAAATGATCCTTAGAATTCTTCCCTACCTTATTCCTGTGCTGAGATACAGGCTGCTCCAACCTGCTGTAAAATGCTTGATTTCGAGAGTGAGCGAAACTAATGAAAACATTGTTGGGGTAAAACCTAAAGGGAAAGACCTAGCACCAAATCCAATTTGCCATCTGATCTAACTTCTGGAGGCAGTCAAAATGAGCCTTAGAATTCTTCCCTACCTTATTCCTGTGCTGAGATACAGGCTGCTCCAACCTGCTGTAAAATGCTTGATTTCGAGAGTGAGCGAAACTAATGAAAACATTGTTGGGGTAAAACCTAAAGGGAAAGACCTAGCACCAAATCCAATTTGCCATCTGATCTAACTTCTGGAGGCAGTCAAAATGAGCCTTAGAATTCTTCCCTACCTTATTCCTGTGCTGAGATACAGGCTGCTCCAACCTGCTGTAAAATGCTTGCTTTCGAGAGTGAGCGAAACTAATGAAAACATTGTTGGGGTAAAACCTAAAGGGAAAGACCTAGCACCAAATCCAATTTGCCATCTGATCTAACTTCTGGAGGCAGTCAAAATGAGCCTTAGAATTCTTCCCTACCTTATTCCTGTGCTGAGATACAGGCTGCTCCAACCTGCTGTAAAATGCTTGCTTTCGAGAGTGAGCGAAACTAATGAAAACATTGTTGGGGTAAAACCTAAAGGGAAAGACCTAGCACCAAATCCAATTTGCCATCTGATCTAACTTCTGGAGGCAGTCAAAATGAGCCTTAGAATTCTTCCCTACCTTATTCCTGTGCTGAGATACAGGCTGCTCCAACCTGCTGTAAAATGCTTGATTTCAAGAGTGAGCGAAACTAATGAAAACATTGTTGGGGTAAAACCTAAAGGGAAAGACCTAGCACCAAATCCAATTTGCCATCTGATCTAACTTCTGGAGGCAGTCAAAATGAGCCTTAGAATTCTTCCCTACCTTATTCCTGTGCTGAGATACAGGCTGCTCCAACCTGCTGTAAAATGCTTGCTTTCGAGAGTGAGCGAAACTAATGAAAACATTGTTGGGGTAAAACCTAAAGGGAAAGACCTAGCACCAAATCCAATTTGCCATCTGATCTAACTTCTGGAGGCAGTCAAAATGAGCCTTAGAATTCTTCCCTACCTTATTCCTGTGCTGAGATACAGGCTGCTCCAACCTGCTGTAAAATGCTTGATTTCGAGAGTGAGCGAAACTAATGAAAACATTGTTGGGGTAAAACCTAAAGGGAAAGACCTAGCACCAAATCCAATTTGCCATCTGATCTAACTTCTGGAGGCAGTCAAAATGAGCCTTAGAATTCTTCCCTACCTTATTCCTGTGCTGAGATACAGGCTGCTCCAACCTGCTGTAAAATGCTTGATTTCGAGAGTGAGCGAAACTAATGAAAACATTGTTGGGGTAAAACCTAAAGGGAAAGACCTAGCACCAAATCCAATTTGCCATCTGATCTAACTTCTGGAGGCAGTCAAAATGAGCCTTAGAATTCTTCCCTACCTTATTCCTGTGCTGAGATACAGGCTGCTCCAACCTGCTGTAAAATGCTTGCTTTCGAGAGTGAGCGAAACTAATGAAAACATTGTTGGGGTAAAACCTAAAGGGAAAGACCTAGCACCAAATCCAATTTGCCATCTGATCTAACTTCTGGAGGCAGTCAAAATGAGCCTTAGAATTCTTCCCTACCTTATTCCTGTGCTGAGATACAGGCTGCTCCAACCTGCTGTAAAATGCTTGCTTTCGAGAGTGAGCGAAACTAATGAAAACATTGTTGGGGTAAAACCTAAAGGGAAAGACCTAGCACCAAATCCAATTTGCCATCTGATCTAACTTCTGGAGGCAGTCAAAATGAGCCTTAGAATTCTTCCCTACCTTATTCCTGTGCTGAGATACAGGCTGCTCCAACCTGCTGTAAAATGCTTGCTTTCGAGAGTGAGCGAAACTAATGAAAACATTGTTGGGGTAAAACCTAAAGGGAAAGACCTAGCACCAAATCCAATTTGCCATCTGATCTAACTTCTGGAGGCAGTCAAAATGATCCTTAGAATTCTTCCCTACCTTATTCCTGTGCTGAGATACAGGCTGCTCCAACCTGCTGTAAAATGCTTGCTTTCGAGAGTGAGCGAAACTAATGAAAACATTGTTGGGGTAAAACCTAAAGGGAAAGACCTAGCACCAAATCCAATTTGCCATCTGATCTAACTTCTGGAGGCAGTCAAAATGAGCCTTAGAATTCTTCCCTACCTTATTCCTGTGCTGAGATACAGGCTGCTCCAACCTGCTGTAAAATGCTTGATTTCGAGAGTGAGCGAAACTAATGAAAACATTGTTGGGGTAAAACCTAAAGGGAAAGACCTAGCACCAAATCCAATTTGCCATCTGATCTAACTTCTGGAGGCAGTCAAAATGAGCCTTAGAATTCTTCCCTACCTTATTCCTGTGCTGAGATACAGGCTGCTCCAACCTGCTGTAAAATGCTTGCTTTCGAGAGTGAGCGAAACTAATGAAAACATTGTTGGGGTAAAACCTAAAGGGAAAGACCTAGCACCAAATCCAATTTGCCATCTGATCTAACTTCTGGAGGCAGTCAAAATGAGCCTTAGAATTCTTCCCTACCTTATTCCTGTGCTGAGATACAGGCTGCTCCAACCTGCTGTAAAATGCTTGCTTTCGAGAGTGAGCGAAACTAATGAAAACATTGTTGGGGTAAAACCTAAAGGGAAAGACCTAGCACCAAATCCAATTTGCCATCTGATCTAACTTCTGGAGGCAGTCAAAATGAGCCTTAGAATTCTTCCCTACCTTATTCCTGTGCTGAGATACAGGCTGCTCCAACCTGCTGTAAAATGCTTGCTTTCGAGAGTGAGCGAAACTAATGAAAACATTGTTGGGGTAAAACCTAAAGGGAAAGACCTAGCACCAAATCCAATTTGCCATCTGATCTAACTTCTGGAGGCAGTCAAAATGAGCCTTAGAATTCTTCCCTACCTTATTCCTGTGCTGAGATACAGGCTGCTCCAACCTGCTGTAAAATGCTTGCTTTCGAGAGTGAGCGAAACTAATGAAAACATTGTTGGGGTAAAACCTAAAGGGAAAGACCTAGCACCAAATCCAATTTGCCATCTGATCTAACTTCTGGAGGCAGTCAAAATGAGCCTTAGAATTCTTCCCTACCTTATTCCTGTGCTGAGATACAGGCTGCTCCAACCTGCTGTAAAATGCTTGCTTTCGAGAGTGAGCGAAACTAATGAAAACATTGTTGGGGTAAAACCTAAAGGGAAAGACCTAGCACCAAATCCAATTTGCCATCTGATCTAACTTCTGGAGGCAGTCAAAATGAGCCTTAGAATTCTTCCATACCTTATTCCTGTGCTGAGATACAGGCTGCTCCAACCTGCTGTAAAATGCTTGATTTCGAGAGTGAGCGAAACTAATGAAAACATTGTTGGGGTAAAACCTAAAGGGAAAGACCTAGCACCAAATCCAATTTGCCATCTGATCTAACTTCTGGAGGCAGTCAAAATGAGCCTTAGAATTCTTCCCTACCTTATTCCTGTGCTGAGATACAGGCTGCTCCAACCTGCTGTAAAATGCTTGCTTTCGAGAGTGAGCGAAACTAATGAAAACATTGTTGGGGTAAAACCTAAAGGGAAAGACCTAGCACCAAATCCAATTTGCCATCTGATCTAACTTCTGGAGGCAGTCAAAATGAGCCTTAGAATTCTTCCCTACCTTATTTCTGTGCTGAGATACAGGCTGCTCCAACCTGCTGTAAAATGCTTGATTTCGAGAGTGAGCGAAACTAATGAAAACATTGTTGGGGTAAAACCTAAAGGGAAAGACCTAGCACCAAATCCAATTTGCCATCTGATCTAACTTCTGGAGGCAGTCAAAATGAGCCTTAGAATTCTTCCCTACCTTATTCCTGTGCTGAGATACAGGCTGCTCCAACCTGCTGTAAAATGCTTGCTTTCGAGAGTGAGCGAAACTAATGAAAACATTGTTGGGGTAAAACCTAAAGGGAAAGACCTAGCACCAAATCCAATTTGCCATCTGATCTAACTTCTGGAGGCAGTCAAAATGAGCCTTAGAATTCTTCCCTACCTTATTCCTGTGCTGAGATACAGGCTGCTCCAACCTGCTGTAAAATGCTTGCTTTCGAGAGTGAGCGAAACTAATGAAAACATTGTTGGGGTAAAACCTAAAGGGAAAGACCTAGCACCAAATCCAATTTGCCATCTGATCTAACTTCTGGAGGCAGTCAAAATGAGCCTTAGAATTCTTCCCTACCTTATTCCTGTGCTGAGATACAGGCTGCTCCAACCTGCTGTAAAATGCTTGCTTTCGAGAGTGAGCGAAACTAATGAAAACATTGTTGGGGTAAAACCTAAAGGGAAAGACCTAGCACCAAATCCAATTTGCCATCTGATCTAACTTCTGGAGGCAGTCAAAATGAGCCTTAGAATTCTTCCCTACCTTATTCCTGTGCTGAGATACAGGCTGCTCCAACCTGCTGTAAAATGCTTGCTTTCGAGAGTGAGCGAAACTAATGAAAACATTGTTGGGGTAAAACCTAAAGGGAAAGACCTAGCACCAAATCCAATTTGCCATCTGATCTAACTTCTGGAGGCAGTCAAAATGAGCCTTAGAATTCTTCCCTACCTTATTCCTGTGCTGAGATACAGGCTGCTCCAACCTGCTGTAAAATGCTTGATTTCGAGAGTGAGCGAAACTAATGAAAACATTGTTGGGGTAAAACCTAAAGGGAAAGACCTAGCACCAAATCCAATTTGCCATCTGATCTAACTTCTGGAGGCAGTCAAAATGAGCCTTAGAATTCTTCCCTACCTTATTCCTGTGCTGAGATACAGGCTGCTCCAACCTGCTGTAAAATGCTTGCTTTCGAGAGTGAGCGAAACTAATGAAAACATTGTTGGGGTAAAACCTAAAGGGAAAGACCTAGCACCAAATCCAATTTGCCATCTGATCTAACTTCTGGAGGCAGTCAAAATGATCCTTAGAATTCTTCCCTACCTTATTCCTGTGCTGAGATACAGGCTGCTCCAACCTGCTGTAAAATGCTTGCTTTCGAGAGTGAGCGAAACTAATGAAAACATTGTTGGGGTAAAACCTAAAGGGAAAGACCTAGCACCAAATCCTTTGCCATCTGATCTAACTTCTGGAGGCAGTCAAAATGAGCCTTAGAATTCTTCCCTACCTTATTCCTGTGCTGAGATACAGGCTGCTCCAACCTGCTGTAAAATGCTTGATTTCGAGAGTGAGCGAAACTAATGAAAACATTGTTGGGGTAAAACCTAAAGGGAAAGACCTAGCACCAAATCCAATTTGCCATCTGATCTAACTTCTGGAGGCAGTCAAAATGAGCCTTAGAATTCTTCCCTACCTTATTCCTGTGCTGAGATACAGGCTGCTCCAACCTGCTGTAAAATGCTTGCTTTCGAGAGTGAGCGAAACTAATGAAAACATTGTTGGGGTAAAACCTAAAGGGAAAGACCTAGCACGAAATCCAATTTGCCATCTGATCTAACTTCTGGAGGCAGTCAAAATGAGCCTTAGAATTCTTCCCTACCTTATTCCTGTGCTGAGATACAGGCTGCTCCAACCTGCTGTAAAATGCTTGATTTCGAGAGTGAGCGAAACTAATGAAAACATTGTTGGGGTAAAACCTAAAGGGAAAGACCTAGCACCAAATCCAATTTGCCATCTGATCTAACTTCTGGAGGCAGTCAAAATGAGCCTTAGAATTCTTCCCTACCTTATTCCTGTGCTGAGATACAGGCTGCTCCAACCTGCTGTAAAATGCTTGCTTTCGAGAGTGAGCGAAACTAATGAAAACATTGTTGGGGTAAAACCTAAAGGGAAAGACCTAGCACCAAATCCAATTTGCCATCTGATCTAACTTCTGGAGGCAGTCAAAATGAGCCTTAGAATTCTTCCCTACCTTATTCCTGTGCTGAGATACAGGCTGCTCCAACCTGCTGTAAAATGCTTGCTTTCGAGAGTGAGCGAAACTAATGAAAACATTGTTGGGGTAAAACCTAAAGGGAAAGACCTAGCACCAAATCCAATTTGCCATCTGATCTAACTTCTGGAGGCAGTCAAAATGAGCCTTAGAATTCTTCCCTACCTTATTCCTGTGCTGAGATACAGGCTGCTCCAACCTGCTGTAAAATGCTTGCTTTCGAGAGTGAGCGAAACTAATGAAAACATTGTTGGGGTAAAACCTAAAGGGAAAGACCTAGCACCAAATCCAATTTGCCATCTGATCTAACTTCTGGAGGCAGTCAAAATGAGCCTTAGAATTCTTCCCTACCTTATTCCTGTGCTGAGATACAGGCTGCTCCAACCTGCTGTAAAATGCTTGCTTTCGAGAGTGAGCGAAACTAATGAAAACATTGTTGGGGTAAAACCTAAAGGGAAAGACCTAGCACCAAATCCAATTTGCCATCTGATCTAACTTCTGGAGGCAGTCAAAATGAGCCTTAGAATTCTTCCCTACCTTATTCCTGTGCTGAGATACAGGCTGCTCCAACCTGCTGTAAAATGCTTGCTTTCGAGAGTGAGCGAAACTAATGAAAACATTGTTGGGGTAAAACCTAAAGGGAAAGACCTAGCACCAAATCCAATTTGCCATCTGATCTAACTTCTGGAGGCAGTCAAAATGAGCCTTAGAATTCTTCCCTACCTTATTCCTGTGCTGAGATACAGGCTGCTCCAACCTGCTGTAAAATGCTTGATTTCGAGAGTGAGCGAAACTAATGAAAACATTGTTGGGGTAAAACCTAAAGGGAAAGACCTAGCACCAAATCCAATTTGCCATCTGATCTAACTTCTGGAGGCAGTCAAAATGAGCCTTAGAATTCTTCCCTACCTTATTCCTGTGCTGAGATACAGGCTGCTCCAACCTGCTGTAAAATGCTTGCTTTCGAGAGTGAGCGAAACTAATGAAAACATTGTTGGGGTAAAACCTAAAGGGAAAGACCTAGCACCAAATCCAATTTGCCATCTGATCTAACTTCTGGAGGCAGTCAAAATGAGCCTTAGAATTCTTCCCTACCTTATTCCTGTGCTGAGATACAGGCTGCTCCAACCTGCTGTAAAATGCTTGCTTTCGAGAGTGAGCGAAACTAATGAAAACATTGTTGGGGTAAAACCTAAAGGGAAAGACCTAGCACCAAATCCAATTTGCCATCTGATCTAACTTCTGGAGGCAGTCAAAATGAGCCTTAGAATTCTTCCCTACCTTATTCCTGTGCTGAGATACAGGCTGCTCCAACCTGCTGTAAAATGCTTGCTTTCGAGAGTGAGCGAAACTAATGAAAACATTGTTGGGGTAAAACCTAAAGGGAAAGACCTAGCACCAAATCCAATTTGCCATCTGATCTAACTTCTGGAGGCAGTCAAAATGAGCCTTAGAATTCTTCCCTACCTTATTCCTGTGCTGAGATACAGGCTGCTCCAACCTGCTGTAAAATGCTTGCTTTCGAGAGTGAGCGAAACTAATGAAAACATTGTTGGGGTAAAACCTAAAGGGAAAGACCTAGCACCAAATCCAATTTGCCATCTGATCTAACTTCTGGAGGCAGTCAAAATGAGCCTTAGAATTCTTCCCTACCTTATTCCTGTGCTGAGATACAGGCTGCTCCAACCTGCTGTAAAATGCTTGATTTCGAGAGTGAGCGAAACTAATGAAAACATTGTTGGGGTAAAACCTAAAGGGAAAGACCTAGCACCAAATCCAATTTGCCATCTGATCTAACTTCTGGAGGCAGTCAAAATGAGCCTTAGAATTCTTCCCTACCTTATTCCTGTGCTGAGATACAGGCTGCTCCAACCTGCTGTAAAATGCTTGCTTTCGAGAGTGAGCGAAACTAATGAAAACATTGTTGGGGTAAAACCTAAAGGGAAAGACCTAGCACCAAATCCAATTTGCCATCTGATCTAACTTCTGGAGGCAGTCAAAATGAGCCTTAGAATTCTTCCCTACCTTATTCCTGTGCTGAGATACAGGCTGCTCCAACCTGCTGTAAAATGCTTGCTTTCGAGAGTGAGCGAAACTAATGAAAACATTGTTGGGGTAAAACCTAAAGGGAAAGACCTAGCACCAAATCCAATTTGCCATCTGATCTAACTTCTGGAGGCAGTCAAAATGAGCCTTAGAATTCTTCCCTACCTTATTCCTGTGCTGAGATACAGGCTGCTCCAACCTGCTGTAAAATGCTTGATTTCGAGAGTGAGCGAAACTAATGAAAACATTGTTGGGGTAAAACCTAAAGGGAAAGACCTAGCACCAAATCCAATTTGCCATCTGATCTAACTTCTGGAGGCAGTCAAAATGAGCCTTAGAATTCTTCCCTACCTTATTCCTGTGCTGAGATACAGGCTGCTCCAACCTGCTGTAAAATGCTTGCTTTCGAGAGTGAGCGAAACTAATGAAAACATTGTTGGGGTAAAACCTAAAGGGAAAGACCTAGCACCAAATCCAATTTGCCATCTGATCTAACTTCTGGAGGCAGTCAAAATGAGCCTTAGAATTCTTCCCTACCTTATTCCTGTGCTGAGATACAGGCTGCTCCAACCTGCTGTAAAATGCTTGATTTCGAGAGTGAGCGAAACTAATGAAAACATTGTTGGGGTAAAACCTAAAGGGAAAGACCTAGCACCAAATCCAATTTGCCATCTGATCTAACTTCTGGAGGCAGTCAAAATGAGCCTTAGAATTCTTCCCTACCTTATTCCTGTGCTGAGATACAGGCTGCTCCAACCTGCTGTAAAATGCTTGCTTTCGAGAGTGAGCGAAACTAATGAAAACATTGTTGGGGTAAAACCTAAAGGGAAAGACCTAGCACCAAATCCAATTTGCCATCTGATCTAACTTCTGGAGGCAGTCAAAATGAGCCTTAGAATTCTTCCCTACCTTATTCCTGTGCTGAGATACAGGCTGCTCCAACCTGCTGTAAAATGCTTGCTTTCGAGAGTGAGCGAAACTAATGAAAACATTGTTGGGGTAAAACCTAAAGGGAAAGACCTAGCACCAAATCCAATTTGCCATCTGATCTAACTTCTGGAGGCAGTCAAAATGAGCCTTAGAATTCTTCCCTACCTTATTCCTGTGCTGAGATACAGGCTGCTCCAACCTGCTGTAAAATGCTTGATTTCGAGAGTGAGCGAAACTAATGAAAACATTGTTGGGGTAAAACCTAAAGGGAAAGACCTAGCACCAAATCCAATTTGCCATCTGATCTAACTTCTGGAGGCAGTCAAAATGAGCCTTAGAATTCTTCCCTACCTTATTCCTGTGCTGAGATACAGGCTGCTCCAACCTGCTGTAAAATGCTTGCTTTCGAGAGTGAGCGAAACTAATGAAAACATTGTTGGGGTAAAACCTAAAGGGAAAGACCTAGCACCAAATCCAATTTGCCATCTGATCTAACTTCTGGAGGCAGTCAAAATGAGCCTTAGAATTCTTCCCTACCTTATTCCTGTGCTGAGATACAGGCTGCTCCAACCTGCTGTAAAATGCTTGCTTTCGAGAGTGAGCGAAACTAATGAAAACATTGTTGGGGTAAAACCTAAAGGGAAAGACCTAGCACCAAATCCAATTTGCCATCTGATCTAACTTCTGGAGGCAGTCAAAATGAGCCTTAGAATTCTTCCCTACCTTATTCCTGTGCTGAGATACAGGCTGCTCCAACCTGCTGTAAAATGCTTGCTTTCGAGAGTGAGCGAAACTAATGAAAACATTGTTGGGGTAAAACCTAAAGGGAAAGACCTAGCACCAAATCCAATTTGCCATCTGATCTAACTTCTGGAGGCAGTCAAAATGAGCCTTAGAATTCTTCCCTACCTTATTCCTGTGCTGAGATACAGGCTGCTCCAACCTGCTGTAAAATGCTTGATTTCGAGAGTGAGCGAAACTAATGAAAACATTGTTGGGGTAAAACCTAAAGGGAAAGACCTAGCACCAAATCCAATTTGCCATCTGATCTAACTTCTGGAGGCAGTCAAAATGAGCCTTAGAATTCTTCCCTACCTTATTCCTGTGCTGAGATACAGGCTGCTCCAACCTGCTGTAAAATGCTTGCTTTCGAGAGTGAGCGAAACTAATGAAAACATTGTTGGGGTAAAACCTAAAGGGAAAGACCTAGCACCAAATCCAATTTGCCATCTGATCTAACTTCTGGAGGCAGTCAAAATGAGCCTTAGAATTCTTCCCTACCTTATTCCTGTGCTGAGATACAGGCTGCTCCAACCTGCTGTAAAATGCTTGATTTCGAGAGTGAGCGAAACTAATGAAAACATTGTTGGGGGTAAAACCTAAAGGGAAAGACCTAGCACCAAATCCAATTTGCCATCTGATCTAACTTCTGGAGGCAGTCAAAATGAGCCTTAGAATTCTTCCCTACCTTATTCCTGTGCTGAGATACAGGCTGCTCCAACCTGCTGTAAAATGCTTGCTTTCGAGAGTGAGCGAAACTAATGAAAACATTGTTGGGGTAAAACCTAAAGGGAAAGACCTAGCACCAAATCCAATTTGCCATCTGATCTAACTTCTGGAGGCAGTCAAAATGAGCCTTAGAATTCTTCCCTACCTTATTCCTGTGCTGAGATACAGGCTGCTCCAACCTGCTGTAAAATGCTTGCTTTCGAGAGTGAGCGAAACTAATGAAAACATTGTTGGGGTAAAACCTAAAGGGAAAGACCTAGCACCAAATCCAATTTGCCATCTGATCTAACTTCTGGAGGCAGTCAAAATGAGCCTTAGAATTCTTCCCTACCTTATTCCTGTGCTGAGATACAGGCTGCTCCAACCTGCTGTAAAATGCTTGCTTTCGAGAGTGAGCGAAACTAATGAAAACATTGTTGGGGTAAAACCTAAAGGGAAAGACCTAGCACCAAATCCAATTTGCCATCTGATCTAACTTCTGGAGGCAGTCAAAATGAGCCTTAGAATTCTTCCCTACCTTATTCCTGTGCTGAGATACAGGCTGCTCCAACCTGCTGTAAAATGCTTGCTTTCGAGAGTGAGCGAAACTAATGAAAACATTGTTGGGGGTAAAACCTAAAGGGAAAGACCTAGCACCAAATCCAATTTGCCATCTGATCTAACTTCTGGAGGCAGTCAAAATGAGCCTTAGAATTCTTCCCTACCTTATTCCTGTGCTGAGATACAGGCTGCTCCAACCTGCTGTAAAATGCTTGCTTTCGAGAGTGAGCGAAACTAATGAAAACATTGTTGGGGTAAAACCTAAAGGGAAAGACCTAGCACCAAATCCAATTTGCCATCTGATCTAACTTCTGGAGGCAGTCAAAATGAGCCTTAGAATTCTTCCCTACCTTATTCCTGTGCTGAGATACAGGCTGCTCCAACCTGCTGTAAAATGCTTGCTTTCGAGAGTGAGCGAAACTAATGAAAACATTGTTGGGGTAAAACCTAAAGGGAAAGACCTAGCACCAAATCCAATTTGCCATCTGATCTAACTTCTGGAGGCAGTCAAAATGAGCCTTAGAATTCTTCCCTACCTTATTCCTGTGCTGAGATACAGGCTGCTCCAACCTGCTGTAAAATGCTTGCTTTCGAGAGTGAGCGAAACTAATGAAAACATTGTTGGGGTAAAACCTAAAGGGAAAGACCTAGCACCAAATCCAATTTGCCATCTGATCTAACTTCTGGAGGCAGTCAAAATGAGCCTTAGAATTCTTCCCTACCTTATTCCTGTGCTGAGATACAGGCTGCTCCAACCTGCTGTAAAATGCTTGCTTTCGAGAGTGAGCGAAACTAATGAAAACATTGTTGGGGTAAAACCTAAAGGGAAAGACCTAGCACCAAATCCAATTTGCCATCTGATCTAACTTCTGGAGGCAGTCAAAATGAGCCTTAGAATTCTTCCCTACCTTATTCCTGTGCTGAGATACAGGCTGCTCCAACCTGCTGTAAAATGCTTGCTTTCGAGAGTGAGCGAAACTAATGAAAACATTGTTGGGGTAAAACCTAAAGGGAAAGACCTAGCACCAAATCCAATTTGCCATCTGATCTAACTTCTGGAGGCAGTCAAAATGAGCCTTAGAATTCTTCCCTACCTTATTCCTGTGCTGAGATACAGGCTGCTCCAACCTGCTGTAAAATGCTTGCTTTCGAGAGTGAGCGAAACTAATGAAAACATTGTTGGGGTAAAACCTAAAGGGAAAGACCTAGCACCAAATCCAATTTGCCATCTGATCTAACTTCTGGAGGCAGTCAAAATGAGCCTTAGAATTCTTCCCTACCTTATTCCTGTGCTGAGATACAGGCTGCTCCAACCTGCTGTAAAATGCTTGCTTTCGAGAGTGAGCGAAACTAATGAAAACATTGTTGGGGTAAAACCTAAAGGGAAAGACCTAGCACCAAATCCAATTTGCCATCTGATCTAACTTCTGGAGGCAGTCAAAATGAGCCTTAGAATTCTTCCCTACCTTATTCCTGTGCTGAGATACAGGCTGCTCCAACCTGCTGTAAAATGCTTGCTTTCGAGAGTGAGCGAAACTAATGAAAACATTGTTGGGGTAAAACCTAAAGGGAAAGACCTAGCACCAAATCCAATTTGCCATCTGATCTAACTTCTGGAGGCAGTCAAAATGAGCCTTAGAATTCTTCCCTACCTTATTCCTGTGCTGAGATACAGGCTGCTCCAACCTGCTGTAAAATGCTTGCTTTCGAGAGTGAGCGAAACTAATGAAAACATTGTTGGGGTAAAACCTAAAGGGAAAGACCTAGCACCAAATCCAATTTGCCATCTGATCTAACTTCTGGAGGCAGTCAAAATGAGCCTTAGAATTCTTCCCTACCTTATTCCTGTGCTGAGATACAGGCTGCTCCAACCTGCTGTAAAATGCTTGCTTTCGAGAGTGAGCGAAACTAATGAAAACATTGTTGGGGTAAAACCTAAAGGGAAGACCTAGCACCAAATCCAATTTGCCATCTGATCTAACTTCTGGAGGCAGTCAAAATGAGCCTTAGAATTCTTCCCTACCTTATTCCTGTGCTGAGATACAGGCTGCTCCAACCTGCTGTAAAATGCTTGATTTCGAGAGTGAGCGAAACTAATGAAAACATTGTTGGGGTAAAACCTAAAGGGAAAGACCTAGCACCAAATCCAATTTGCCATCTGATCTAACTTCTGGAGGCAGTCAAAATGAGCCTTAGAATTCTTCCCTACCTTATTCCTGTGCTGAGATACAGGCTGCTCCAACCTGCTGTAAAATGCTTGCTTTCGAGAGTGAGCGAAACTAATGAAAACATTGTTGGGGTAAAACCTAAAGGGAAAGACCTAGCACCAAATCCAATTTGCCATCTGATCTAACTTCTGGAGGCAGTCAAAATGAGCCTTAGAATTCTTCCCTACCTTATTCCTGTGCTGAGATACAGGCTGCTCCAACCTGCTGTAAAATGCTTGCTTTCGAGAGTGAGCGAAACTAATGAAAACATTGTTGGGGTAAAACCTAAAGGGAAAGACCTAGCACCAAATCCAATTTGCCATCTGATCTAACTTCTGGAGGCAGTCAAAATGAGCCTTAGAATTCTTCCCTACCTTATTCCTGTGCTGAGATACAGGCTGCTCCAACCTGCTGTAAAATGCTTGATTTCGAGAGTGAGCGAAACTAATGAAAACATTGTTGGGGTAAAACCTAAAGGGAAAGACCTAGCACCAAATCCAATTTGCCATCTGATCTAACTTCTGGAGGCAGTCAAAATGAGCCTTAGAATTCTTCCCTACCTTATTCCTGTGCTGAGATACAGGCTGCTCCAACCTGCTGTAAAATGCTTGCTTTCGAGAGTGAGCGAAAACTAATGAAAACATTGTTGGGGTAAAACCTAAAGGGAAAGACCTAGCACCAAATCCAATTTGCCATCTGATCTAACTTCTGGAGGCAGTCAAAATGAGCCTTAGAATTCTTCCCTACCTTATTCCTGTGCTGAGATACAGGCTGCTCCAACCTGCTGTAAAATGCTTGCTTTCGAGAGTGAGCGAAACTAATGAAAACATTGTTGGGGTAAAACCTAAAGGGAAAGACCTAGCACCAAATCCAATTTGCCATCTGATCTAACTTCTGGAGGCAGTCAAAATGAGCCTTAGAATTCTTCCCTACCTTATTCCTGTGCTGAGATACAGGCTGCTCCAACCTGCTGTAAAATGCTTGATTTCGAGAGTGAGCGAAACTAATGAAAACATTGTTGGGGTAAAACCTAAAGGGAAAGACCTAGC
This sequence comes from Melanerpes formicivorus, assembly GCF_026170545.1. Classification (NCBI taxonomy): domain Eukaryota; kingdom Metazoa; phylum Chordata; class Aves; order Piciformes; family Picidae; genus Melanerpes; species Melanerpes formicivorus. The sequence goes on along the minus strand of NW_027145166.1, from coordinate 1,328 downwards.
ACCAAATCCAATTTGCCATCTGATCTAACTTCTGGAGGCAGTCAAAATGAGCCTTAGAATTCTTCCCTACCTTATTCCTGTGCTGAGATACAGGCTGCTCCAACCTGCTGTAAAATGCTTGCTTTCGAGAGTGAGCGAAACTAATGAAAACATTGTTGGGGTAAAACCTAAAGGGAAAGACCTAGCACCAAATCCAATTTGCCATCTGATCTAACTTCTGGAGGCAGTCAAAATGAGCCTTAGAATTCTTCCCTACCTTATTCCTGTGCTGAGATACAGGCTGCTCCAACCTGCTGTAAAATGCTTGCTTTCGAGAGTGAGCGAAACTAATGAAAACATTGTTGGGGTAAAACCTAAAGGGAAAGACCTAGCACCAAATCCAATTTGCCATCTGATCTAACTTCTGGAGGCAGTCAAAATGAGCCTTAGAATTCTTCCCTACCTTATTCCTGTGCTGAGATACAGGCTGCTCCAACCTGCTGTAAAATGCTTGCTTTCGAGAGTGAGCGAAACTAATGAAAACATTGTTGGGGTAAAACCTAAAGGGAAAGACCTAGCACCAAATCCAATTTGCCATCTGATCTAACTTCTGGAGGCAGTCAAAATGAGCCTTAGAATTCTTCCCTACCTTATTCCTGTGCTGAGATACAGGCTGCTCCAACCTGCTGTAAAATGCTTGATTTCGAGAGTGAGCGAAACTAATGAAAACATTGTTGGGGTAAAACCTAAAGGGAAAGACCTAGCACCAAATCCAATTTGCCATCTGATCTAACTTCTGGAGGCAGTCAAAATGAGCCTTAGAATTCTTCCCTACCTTATTCCTGTGCTGAGATACAGGCTGCTCCAACCTGCTGTAAAATGCTTGCTTTCGAGAGTGAGCGAAACTAATGAAAACATTGTTGGGGTAAAACCTAAAGGGAAAGACCTAGCACCAAATCCAATTTGCCATCTGATCTAACTTCTGGAGGCAGTCAAAATGAGCCTTAGAATTCTTCCCCTACCTTATTCCTGTGCTGAGATACAGGCTGCTCCAACCTGCTGTAAAATGCTTGATTTCGAGAGTGAGCGAAACTAATGAAAACATTGTTGGGGTAAAACCTAAAGGGAAAGACCTAGCACCAAATCCAATTTGCCATCTGATCTAACTTCTGGAGGCAGTCAAAATGAGCCTTAGAATTCTTCCCTACCTTATTCCTGTGCTGAGATACAGGCTGCTCCAACCTGCTGTAAAATGCTTGCTTTCGAGAGTGAGCGAAACTAATGAAAACATTGTTGGGGTAAAACCTAAAGGGAAAGACCTAGCACCAAATCCAATTTGCCATCTGATC
>NW_027145165.1:0-26916 GCF_026170545.1 Melanerpes formicivorus | reverse complement strand
AAAATGAGCCTTAGAATTCTTCCCTACCTTATTCCTGTGCTGAGATACAGGCTGCTCCAACCTGCTGTAAAATGCTTGATTTCGAGAGTGAGCGAAACTAATGAAAACATTGTTGGGGTAAAACCTAAAGGGAAAGACCTAGCACCAAATCCAATTTGCCATCTGATCTAACTTCTGGAGGCAGTCAAAATGATCCTTAGAATTCTTCCCTACCTTATTCCTGTGCTGAGATACAGGCTGCTCCAACCTGCTGTAAAATGCTTGATTTCGAGAGTGAGCGAAACTAATGAAAACATTGTTGGGGTAAAACCTAAAGGGAAAGACCTAGCACCAAATCCAATTTGCCATCTGATCTAACTTCTGGAGGCAGTCAAAATGAGCCTTAGAATTCTTCCCTACCTTATTCCTGTGCTGAGATACAGGCTGCTCCAACCTGCTGTAAAATGCTTGATTTCGAGAGCGAGCGAAACTAATGAAAACATTGTTGGGGTAAAACCTAAAGGGAAAGACCTAGCACCAAATCCAATTTGCCATCTGATCTAACTTCTGGAGGCAGTCAAAATGAGCCTTAGAATTCTTCCCTACCTTATTCCTGTGCTGAGATACAGGCTGCTCCAACCTGCTGTAAAATGCTTGATTTCGAGAGTGAGCGAAACTAATGAAAACATTGTTGCGGTAAAACCTAAAGGGAAAGACCTAGCACCAAATCCAATTTGCCATCTGATCTAACTTCTGGAGGCAGTCAAAATGAGCCTTAGAATTCTTCCCTACCTTATTCCTGTGCTGAGATACAGGCTGCTCCAACCTGCTGTAAAATGCTTGATTTCGAGAGTGAGCGAAACTAATGAAAACATTGTTGGGGTAAAACCTAAAGGGAAAGACCTAGCACCAAATCCAATTTGCCATCTGATCTAACTTCTGGAGGCAGTCAAAATGATCCTTAGAATTCTTCCCTACCTTATTCCTGTGCTGAGATACAGGCTGCTCCAACCTGCTGTAAAATGCTTGATTTCGAGAGTGAGCGAAACTAATGAAAACATTGTTGGGGTAAAACCTAAAGGGAAAGACCTAGCACCAAATACCATTTGCCATCTAATCTAACTTCTGGAGGCAGTCAAAATGAGCCTTAGAATTCTTCCCTACCTTATTCCTGTGCTGAGATACAGGCTGCTCCAACCTGCTGTAAAATGCTTGATTTCGAGAGTGAGCGAAACTAATGAAAACATTGTTGGGGTAAAACCTAAAGGGAAAGACCTAGCACCAAATCCAATTTGCCATCTGATCTAACTTCTGGAGGCAGTCAAAATGAGCCTTAGAATTCTTCCCTACCTTATTCCTGTGCTGAGATACCGGCTGCTCCAACCTGCTGTAAAATGCTTGATTTCGAGAGTGAGCGAAACTAATGAAAACATTGTTGGGGTAAAACCTAAAGGGAAAGACCTAGCACCAAATCCAATTTGCCATCTGATCTAACTTCTGGAGGCAGTCAAAATGATCCTTAGAATTCTTCCCTACCTTATTCCTGTGCTGAGATACAGGCTGCTCCAACCTGCTGTAAAATGCTTGATTTCGAGAGTGAGCGAAACTAATGAAAACATTGTTGGGGTAAAACCTAAAGGGAAAGACCTAGCACCAAATCCAATTTGCCATCTGATCTAACTTCTGGAGGCAGTCAAAATGATCCTTAGAATTCTTCCCTACCTTATTCCTGTGCTGAGATACAGGCTGCTCCAACCTGCTGTAAAATGCTTGATTTCGAGAGTGAGCGAAACTAATGAAAACATTGTTGGGGTAAAACCTAAAGGGAGAGACCTAGCACCAAATCCAATTTGCCATCTGATCTAACTTCTGGAGGCAGTCAAAATGAGCATTTGAATTCTTCCCTACCTTATTCCTGTGCTGAGATACAGGCTGCTCCAACCTGCTGTAAAATGCTTGATTTCGAGAGTGAGCGAAACTAATGAAAACATTGTTGGGGTAAAACCTAAAGGGAAAGACCTAGCACCAAATCCAATTTGCCATCTGATCTAACTTCTGGAGGCAGTCAAAATGATCCTTAGAATTCTTCCCTACCTTATTCCTGTGCTGAGATACAGGCTGCTCCAACCTGCTGTAAAATGCTTGATTTCGAGAGTGAGCGAAACTAATGAAAACATTGTTGGGGTAAAACCTAAAGGGAAAGACCTAGCACCAAATCCAATTTGCCATCTGATCTAACTTCTGGAGGCAGTCAAAATGATCCTTAGAATTCTTCCCTACCTTATTCCTGTGCTGAGATACAGGCTGCTCCAACCTGCTGTAAAATGCTTGATTTCGAGAGTGAGCGAAACTAATGAAAACATTGTTGGGGTAAAACCTAAAGGGAAAGACCTAGCACCAAATCCAATTTGCCATCTGATCTAACTTCTGGAGGCAGTCAAAATGATCCTTAGAATTCTTCCCTACCTTATTCCTGTGCTGAGATACAGGCTGCTCCAACCTGCTGTAAAATGCTTGATTTCGAGAGTGAGCGAAACTAATGAAAACATTGTTGGGGTAAAACCTAAAGGGAAAGACCTAGCACCAAATCCAATTTGCCATCTGATCTAACTTCTGGAGGCAGTCAAAATGAGCATTTGAATTCTTCCCTACCTTATTCCTGTGCTGAGATACAGGCTGCTCCAACCTGCTGTAAAATGCTTGATTTCGAGAGTGAGCGAAACTAATGAAAACATTGTTGGGGTAAAACCTAAAGGGAAAGACCTAGCACCAAATCCAATTTGCCATCTGATCTAACTTCTGGAGGCAGTCAAAATGAGCCTTAGAATTCTTCCCTACCTTATTCCTGTGCTGAGATACAGGCTGCTCCAACCTGCTGTAAAATGCTTGATTTCGAGAGTGAGCGAAACTAATGAAAACATTGTTGGGGTAAAACCTAAAGGGAAAGACCTAGCACCAAATCCAATTTGCCATCTGATCTAACTTCTGGAGGCAGTCAAAATGATCCTTAGAATTCTTCCCTACCTTATTCCTGTGCTGAGATACAGGCTGCTCCAACCTGCTGTAAAATGCTTGATTTCGAGAGTGAGCGAAACTAATGAAAACATTGTTGGGGTAAAACCTAAAGGGAAAGACCTAGTGTTGTCGGACAAGAGGGGACATGGGTCCCAGGAACACCTGTGCAATTCAGGCCTTGAAGAATTCTCTGTTGATAATATACTGGCGGAGAGGAGATGTGAGAAAGTGCTGATTGCTTGGTATGCTGAAGTCCAGCTGCCCCTGAGATGGGAGGCAAGCAAGATAAGGAGGAGGCGAGATCTGGGAAAGAGAGCAATTAGGCCGGATAGAAGAATTCCACAGAGTTGTGAAAACAATGATGTAACCTGTTAGAGAGCAACCAATAGTATGTTGCCAAGTGGGCATAATTATAGCAAACAGTATATAAGATGTGTCTGATGCTCAATAAAGTGGAATCCGCTGATCAAATTGGTCGTTAAAGCGGCCCCCTTCTTGCAGTAAGTGGCGCTCGAACACGGGACCCTAATGAAGACAAACGTTAGGGTTTAAGAAGTTCTTCGGGACGTTGGGAGATTCGCAGTAAGCCGGGAGGCAAGAAGACGGCCGGCCCGGGATAGCAGTACCGGAGGCTGCAAGAAAAGGGAAGACAGCCTTGAAGCCGAAGACGCTGTAGAGCCGGAAACTGCTTAAACGAGGTCTGTGCGCACAGGTATTAACGTTTAAATACGGTTATGGATAGGCAGGCAGCGTATGATTTATTTATATGCTTTTTAGAAAAGCGACAGTGTAAGTTAAATTTTACAAAGGAGTTGGTGCCGCTGTTAAGCTATGCAGAAGAGTTAGGATATTTTAAGGACCCAAATGAGGTGTTTGGAAGATTGCAGTGGAAAAAGTCTGGACAAGACTTGTGGCTGCATGGCTTAGATGATGAAAAACGAGCAAAGGAGTGTGGAAAATGGTGGAAGATGGTTATGACAGCATTGGATCAGCATCGTGCTGAGCAAGTGGCAGCTTATCAAGCCAGGGTACGACTAGATTATACGGACCCAAATGGAGCAAGTGTTACACATGCTGGGTTGCCTTTGTCAGAAGAGGTTCAGGATTATTTAAGAAAGGAGAAGGCTGTGTGTGTAAAAGGGTTAGGTGGCAGAGTCGAATTACAATCTGTAACACAGGACTCTGCTGGGGAGCCTTCCCCGTCTCTTTTAGCTGAGCAAATTGTACAGGAGAAGAAAGTAGGTGAGGGAGAGGAGACAAACAGGGCGATAGATCCTGGAGGTAGTGTTAAAGATCATGCAAGAAAGCACACAGAGTATTGGCGAAAGGTTGCAGAACACTTAAATGCCGAAGGAGATCAGGAAGGGTTTAGCCGGCTGGCTGCGTCACATCAAGTTCTTCCAGTAATGTATACACAGGTCCCTGGGGAGCAAAATGTTGTTCAGGCTGATGTAACCCAATTGCCATGGAAATTGTTATCTCAATTAAGACAGACTGCGAGTCAATTTGGGGTTCAATCTGAACCAGGTAGACAGATGATTGATTTTATTTATATGAACTATAATATGTTACCTAGAGATTCTTATAATGTTACGAAGCTGATCCTAACAGCATCTCAATTTATGACATTTTTGAATGAGTGGGAACACCTAGCTAGACAATCAGCTGGAGTACAAAGACAGCAAAATGATCCACTATTTGGTGTAACAGTAGATCAGTTGTGTGGAACGGGACAGTATGAGAGACCAGAGTTACAGGCACTTTTACAGCCGCCTGTTTTGCAAGCATCAGCCCAGATAGTAAGGAGGGCTTTTGACAAGCAGAAGGATGGAAATGCAAATCCTCACTATATGGGAACTAAGCAAGGTAGACAGAAACCTCTTGGTGAATTTGTGGATAAGTTGCTTGCTGCACTTAGAGCAGCAAGCGTAGGAGAAGGTATCCGAGAGGCAATTTTAAGGCAGTGTTTAATGCAGAATGGGAACCAGCAGACGCAACAGCTTATTACATCAGCAGATCCTAGATGGACGGTAGCCAAATTGTTGCAGAGGGCTCAGGACTTGCCAAGCAATCCGATGGCCATGCTGACGGAGGTGATTGATAAGGGATTACAAAAACAGGCTGAGGTGTTGTCAATGACAATGACAAAACAGCTTGAGCATAGTCAACAGGTTATGGCAGCCTTAGTACCTTTGCGCACAGACTCGAAAGGGCAAGGCCGACCCTATAAGCAGTCATCAGACGAAATACAGTGTCATCGAAAAGCGTAAGGCGGAGATATCGTCTAAAGTAATGCCCGGACTTTTGGCCCATAGATCCGCTTTAGGGCATTTCCCTAGCGGAGATAGTTATTTTGATGAAGCTTGTTGGAGAGAATACAGGAACAAGTTGTGGGACTTGGTTATAGATGGTCATAAAACTGCTGTAAAGCTGCAAAAGTCGTGGCGAGAATGCATGAACTGTGTTAAAACCTATGAACTGAAACAGCGAATGGCTGCTGCAGTTAGAGCAACTTTGTCAGGACGAGATGCAGCGCCAGGTGTATCTGAGTTGCAGCTGAAAGATGTGTCTGAGAACTGTCGACCGATCGACCGGGGCCGCCCCCGATACATCTTGCGGCGACCACACCGCGTTTACCAGCCGTCACCACTGCCGTTTGCACACAGCGGGGAACCTTCCTCTGACATCGCCAGCGACGGCTCGGACTCGGAAGATAACACCGGCAGCGAGGAATTCAAACAGCGCCGACTTTGCTTTACGGCCCCTCTTAGAAAAAACGGAGCGCTTGGAGGCTCGCGGTTACAGCGTTCCTGCCACCGCACTCCTCCCGCGAGCCCTGCCGGCCCCCGCGGATACCGACGGCTCCGACCAAGGCGGTACCGGCTGACGCACCACCGACACCGACAGCGCCGACAGTAGCAGCGGAGCAGCTGCCACGGCAGCAGCCCCCACCCCTTTCCCCCGCAGCGGCTTTAGCCGCACTACTCTGTTTTGATTTAAAGCAACAGTACTCATTTTGTCATTTCTGATTGTAACGTCTTTTAGAGATTTGTTATTTAGAGTTTTGTTAAGTTTTTCTAATAAGCATAATGAATAAGTAAGCATTTGGTATTTATAAGTACTTAGTACATAGTAATTGCAGTAAGGTGTATGCACTTAGTTAAGAGTTCAAATTGTAAGATTTTCTTTTGGTTCGAACCTTCTTAGTTGTCTGCCTAGGCATTTCAAAGGAGCTCCATGTAATATAGTTAAGGAATGTATAAACAGCTTTTAATTTTGGAAAGTGTTTTTTAGTTAATGTAACAATTTTATTTCTTTTTAGACACTGATTTGATGGATTAATTTTAACATAGTTTTTTAAGGGTTTAAGGATTTTTGGTATTAGCATAAGTTAAGGTTTGTAGTAAATAGGTATTAATTTTAACAACTATTCCTTCACTAATGTGCAGAAGAACCAAGACTGAGAGGAAACAGCATTTCCCATGAAGTCGAACATCGATCACAATAACTGTTATGATAATCTGGGGTCAAAAGCATCAATCAAAAAATATTTTGTCCTGAATGATGAATTTGAAAATAGGCAGTTTGGACTGGTAAATACAGAAAACCTATTTTGTGGTGAGAAAAAGGATTTAAATCCCCATGGAAAATTATTGAAAGGGATTGGCATAAATGGGAAATAAAGACTAGAGAAATTTTCGTTGGGAAATATCAGGAATAATTAAAAGGATTAGTAAAAGGAAAAGTAAGAGACATAAGATTTTGAAAGCAGAGGAATTGAAATAACAAAAGCACAATGGGAAATGGTAAACGAACTAACCAAGGAAGTAGAGAAGAGACTCCAAATGGAATTTTGAAGTGGGTTAAGGAGTTAAAAAATCTGTAGGGCTCCTGAAGAATGTAACTGCTGCCGAGAAGAAAATACACCCGGCTGCTGGTTGCACCCCAGCAGGCCGAGGAGGCAGAGTTCACATATACTTGGTGGAGCCTAATTTTGATCCTAACCCTATTTGTACATAAGTAGTCCAATCGAAATCAAAAACCATGTTCCCATGTGTGGAATCTTGATCAGACCAGAGAGAAAAGACTTGAACTTGAAAAAGCAATGGTAAATTTTTCTGCTACAGTTGAAATCATGGTAAATGCAAGCACAGATGCAATAAAAGCGCAGCAAATGAAATCAATAGTCTCTCGAAAATATCTACTCAGAATAGATTAGCTTTGGATTTTTTATATGTTAAGGAAGGGGGTGTATGTGTAGTCATAAATGTAAGTTGTTGTAGTTATGTTAATCTAGATGAACGAGTGGAAACAGATTTACAGGCGATTGTAAACCACAATCAGATATTACATCAGATTTCTTTGGATGATACTTCTTCTGGATTTAAAGAAATATGGGATAAGTTAACTTCTTGCTTATCGACTATAAGTTGCTTTAAAAAATTCTTTGCAATACCTGTTGGAATAATTGTAATACTGATCTGTGTAATTCATTGTAATTGTTGTTTTAAAATGGTAAGACCTTTAGATGAAATTGTTTATGCCAATAAGTTACAAGCAAATGGTTATGATCAGAATGTGATCAGAACAGATGACCTTAATTATGATCCAATTAAGAAGGTTCTGAAATATCTGGAAATTTTAACACAAATCAATGGTGACAAAAAAAAAAAAAAAAAAAAAAAAAAAAAAAAAAGGGGGAATTGTGATGAATATACTGGTGATTTGTGTTAAAATTGTAAGACTTAGAGTGCACTGGGATTAAGGGTCAGGATCTTGTGAGGCCTGTTTAGAGGGTAAAGAGAAAGAAACCTCTCTTGCAGACTTGCAAGGACACTGTCTGGTTAATTGGAGACATCACGGCTGAGAAGGAGCTGTCTTAAAGATAAACATTTCAGAACTGGGAATTTGTTTTCTTCAGATAAGAAGCCTGCACAATTGAGCATGTGTGAAAGTGGATGCTTTGACCCTTACCACACTGAATGTAGGGAGAAGGGATTTGACCACCTATTCTAAGACTATCATATGCCTCCCTTCTATTTAGCATAAGTTTGCTTATATAGATGATGAAACTATATAAGATGAAGAAAACTATTGTAAGGTTGCTTTTTGGGTGAAGTTGGTACCAATAAGAGATTAGTATTACTAGGATGACCAAAAACACATTATTATGGGTAATTTTATATTGGGCAAAGCAATGAAGCTCTTTTGCTCTTGCTGATTGCCTGCAAGTTTTCTGTCTGTGAAGCTAGAGCCTGGCCAGATCTACCTTTACAGACTAAAGAAATCTTGCTACCATTAAACAAATTATGATTTTTAACCATCCTAGAGAAAATAAAGATGCAACATAACAGGTAATAATGAATTGATTGAACTTTTTCAGACATGTCTGATAGGGATACCCAGACTTAATGTAAATATGTTTGTTAATTATAGTAGTAAGTTTTAAGGTTCTTAGGTATTATTGTACTCATTTTGATTATTGTTAAACTTGTTTATAATTGTATTATGCAAAGTGTTCAAAGAATAACTTCCAAGGCCTTACTTGCACAAAAGAAAAACGGGGGAATTGTTGTCGGACAAGAGGGGACATGGGTCCCAGGAACACCTGTGCAATTCAGGCCTTGAAGAATTCTCTGTTGATAATATACTGGCGGAGAGGAGATGTGAGAAAGTGCTGATTGCTTGGTATGCTGAAGTCCAGCTGCCCCTGAGATGGGAGGCAAGCAAGATAAGGAGGAGGCGAGATCTGGGAAAGAGAGCAATTAGGCCGGATAGAAGAATTCCACAGAGTTGTGAAAACAATGATGTAACCTGTTAGAGAGCAACCAATAGTATGTTGCCAAGTGGGCATAATTATAGCAAACAGTATATAAGATGTGTCTGATGCTCAATAAAGTGGAATCCGCTGATCAAATTGGTCGTTAAAGCGGCCCCCTTCTTGCAGTAACCTAGCACCAAATACCATTTGCCATCTAATCTAACTTCTGGAGGCAGTCAAAATGAGCCTTAGAATTCTTCCCTACCTTATTCCTGTGCTGAGATACAGGCTGCTCCAACCTGCTGTAAAATGCTTGATGTCGAGAGTGAGCGAAACTAATGAAAACATTGTTGGGGTAAAACCTAAAGGGAAAGACCTAGCACCAAATCCAATTTGCCATCTGATCTAACTTCTGGAGGCAGTCAAAATGAGCCTTAGAATTCTTCCCTACCTTATTCCTGTGCTGAGATACAGGCTGCTCCAACCTGCTGTAAAATGCTTGATTTCGAGAGTGAGTGAAACTAATGAAAACATTGTTGGGGTAAAACCTAAAGGGAAAGACCTAGCACCAAATCCAATTTGCCATCTGATCTAACTTCTGGAGGCAGTCAAAATGATCCTTAGAATTCTTCCCTACCTTATTCCTGTGCTGAGATACAGGCTGCTCCAACCTGCTGTAAAATGCTTGATTTCGAGAGTGAGCGAAACTAATGAAAACATTGTTGGGGTAAAACCTAAAGGGAAAGACCTAGCACCAAATCCAATTTGCCATCTGATCTAACTTCTGGAGGCAGTCAAAATGATCCTTAGAATTCTTCCCTACCTTATTCCTGTGCTGAGATACAGGCTGCTCCAACCTGCTGTAAAATGCTTGATTTCGAGAGTGAGCGAAACTAATGAAAACATTGTTGGGGTAAAACCTAAAGGGAAAGACCTAGCACCAAATCCAATTTGCCATCTGATCTAACTTCTGGAGGCAGTCAAAATGATCCTTAGAATTCTTCCCTACCTTATTCCTGTGCTGAGATACAGGCTGCTCCAACCTGCTGTAAAATGCTTGATTTCGAGAGTGAGCGAAACTAATGAAAACATTGTTGGGGTAAAACCTAAAGGGAAAGACCTAGCACCAAATCCAATTTGCCATCTGATCTAACTTCTGGAGGCAGTCAAAATGATCCTTAGAATTCTTCCCTACCTTATTCCTGTGCTGAGATACAGGCTGCTCCAACCTGCTGTAAAATGCTTGATTTCGAGAGTGAGCGAAACTAATGAAAACATTGTTGGGGTAAAACCTAAAGGGAAAGACCTAGCACCAAATCCAATTTGCCATCTGATCTAACTTCTGGAGGCAGTCAAAATGATCCTTAGAATTCTTCCCTACCTTATTCCTGTGCTGAGATACAGGCTGCTCCAACCTGCTGTAAAATGCTTGATTTCGAGAGTGAGCGAAACTAATGAAAACATTGTTGGGGTAAAACCTAAAGGGAAAGACCTAGCACCAAATCCAATTTGCCATCTGATCTAACTTCTGGAGGCAGTCAAAATGAGCCTTAGAATTCTTCCCTACCTTATTCCTCTGCTGAGATACAGGCTGCTCCAACCTGCTGTAAAATGCTTGATTTCGAGAGTGAGCGAAACTAATGAAAACATTGTTGGGGTAAAACCTAAAGGGAAAGACCTAGCACCAAATCCAATTTGCCATCTGATCTAACTTCTGGAGGCAGTCAAAATGAGCCTTAGAATTCTTCCCTACCTTATTCCTGTGCTGAGATACAGGCTGCTCCAACCTGCTGTAAAATGCTTGATTTCGAGAGTGAGCGAAACTAATGAAAACATTGTTGGGGTAAAACCTAAAGGGAAAGACCTAGCACCAAATCCAATTTGCCATCTGATCTAACTTCTGGAGGCAGTCAAAATGATCCTTAGAATTCTTCCCTACCTTATTCCTGTGCTGAGATACAGGCTGCTCCAACCTGCTGTAAAATGCTTGATTTCGAGAGTGAGCGAAACTAATGAAAACATTGTTGGGGTAAAACCTAAAGGGAAAGACCTAGCACCAAATCCAATTTGCCATCTGATCTAACTTCTGGAGGCAGTCAAAATGAGCCTTAGAATTCTTCCCTACCTTATTCCTGTGCTGAGATACAGGCTGCTCCAACCTGCTGTAAAATGCTTGATTTCGAAAGTGAGCGAAACTAATGAAAACATTGTTGGGGTAAAACCTAAAGGGAAAGACCTAGCACCAAATCCAATTTGCCATCTGATCTAACTTCTGGAGGCAGTCAAAATGATCCTTAGAATTCTTCCCTACCTTATTCCTGTGCTGAGATACAGGCTGCTCCAACCTGCTGTAAAATGCTTGATTTCGAGAGTGAGCGAAACTAATGAAAACATTGTTGGGGTAAAACCTAAAGGGAAAGACCTAGCACCAAATCCAATTTGCCATCTGATCTAACTTCTGGAGGCAGTCAAAATGATCCTTAGAATTCTTCCCTACCTTATTCCTGTGCTGAGATACAGGCTGCTCCAACCTGCTGTAAAATGCTTGATTTCGAGAGTGAGCGAAACTAATGAAAACATTGTTGGGGTAAAACCTAAAGGGAAAGACCTAGCACCAAATCCAATTTGCCATCTGATCTAACTTCTGGAGGCAGTCAAAATGAGCCTTAGAATTCTTCCCTACCTTATTCCTGTGCTGAGATACAGGCTGCTCCAACCTGCTGTAAAATGCTTGATTTCGAGAGTGAGCGAAACTAATGAAAACATTGTTGGGGTAAAACCTAAAGGGAAAGACCTAGCACCAAATCCAATTTGCCATCTGATCTAACTTCTGGAGGCAGTCAAAATGATCCTTAGAATTCTTCCCTACCTTATTCCTGTGCTGAGATACAGGCTGCTCCAACCTGCTGTAAAATGCTTGATTTCGAGAGTGAGCGAAACTAATGAAAACATTGTTGGGGTAAAACTTAAAGGGAAAGACCTAGCACCAAATCCAATTTGCCATCTGATCTAACTTCTGGAGGCAGTCAAAATGAGCATTTGAATTCTTCCCTACCTTATTCCTGTGCTGAGATACAGGCTGCTCCAACCTGCTGTAAAATGCTTGATTTCGAGAGTGAGCGAAACTAATGAAAACATTGTTGGGGTAAAACCTAAAGGGAAAGACCTAGCACCAAATCCAATTTGCCATCTGATCTAACTTCTGGAGGCAGTCAAAATGAGCCTTAGAATTCTTCCCTACCTTATTCCTGTGCTGAGATACAGGCTGCTCCAACCTGCTGTAAAATGCTTGATTTCGAGAGTGAGCGAAACTAATGAAAACATTGTTGGGGTAAAACCTAAAGGGAAAGACCTAGCACCAAATCCAATTTGCCATCTGATCTAACTTCTGGAGGCAGTCAAAATGAGCATTTGAATTCTTCCCTACCTTATTCCTGTGCTGAGATACAGGCTGCTCCAACCTGCTGTAAAATGCTTGATTTCGAGAGTGAGCGAAACTAATGAAAACATTGTTGGGGTAAAACCTAAAGGGAAAGACCTAGCACCAAATCCAATTTGCCATCTGATCTAACTTCTGGAGGCAGTCAAAATGATCCTTAGAATTCTTCCCTACCTTATTCCTGTGCTGAGATACAGGCTGCTCCAACCTGCTGTAAAATGCTTGATTTCGAGAGTGAGCGAAACTAATGAAAACATTGTTGGGGTAAAACCTAAAGGGAAAGACCTAGCACCAAATCCAATTTGCCATCTGATCTAACTTCTGGAGGCAGTCAAAATGAGCCTTAGAATTCTTCCCTACCTTATTCCTGTGCTGAGATACAGGCTGCTCCAACCTGCTGTAAAATGCTTGATTTCGAGAGTGAGCGAAACTAATGAAAACATTGTTGGGGTAAAACCTAAAGGGAAAGACCTAGCACCAAATCCAATTTGCCATCTGATCTAACTTCTGGAGGCAGTCAAAATGATCCTTAGAATTCTTCCCTACCTTATTCCTGTGCTGAGATACAGGCTGCTCCAACCTGCTGTAAAATGCTTGATTTCGAGAGTGAGCGAAACTAATGAAAACATTGTTGGGGTAAAACCTAAAGGGAAAGACCTAGCACCAAATCCAATTTGCCATCTGATCTAACTTCTGGAGGCAGTCAAAATGAGCCTTAGAATTCTTCCCTACCTTATTCCTGTGCTGAGATACAGGCTGCTCCAACCTGCTGTAAAATGCTTGATTTCGAGAGTGAGCGAAACTAATGAAAACATTGTTGGGGTAAAACCTAAAGGGAAAGACCTAGCACCAAATCCAATTTGCCATCTGATCTAACTTCTGGAGGCAGTCAAAATGAGCATTTGAATTCTTCCCTACCTTATTCCTGTGCTGAGATACAGGCTGCTCCAACCTGCTGTAAAATGCTTGATTTCGAGAGTGAGCGAAACTAATGAAAACATTGTTGGGGTAAAACCTAAAGGGAAAGACCTAGCATCAAATCCAATTTGCCATCTGATCTAACTTCTGGAGGCAGTCAAAATGATCCTTAGAATTCTTCCCTACCTTATTCCTGTGCTGAGATACAGGCTGCTCCAACCTGCTGTAAAATGCTTGATTTCGAGAGTGAGCGAAACTAATGAAAACATTGTTGGGGTAAAACCTAAAGGGAAAGACCTAGCACCAAATCCAATTTGCCATCTGATCTAACTTCTGGAGGCAGTCAAAATGAGCCTTAGAATTCTTCCCTACCTTATTCCTGTGCTGAGATACAGGCTGCTCCAACCTGCTGTAAAATGCTTGATTTCGAGAGTGAGCGAAACTAATGAAAACATTGTTGGGGTAAAACCTAAAGGGAAAGACCTAGCACCAAATCCAATTTGCCATCTGATCTAACTTCTGGAGGCAGTCAAAATGAGCCTTAGAATTCTTCCCTACCTTATTCCTGTGCTGAGATACAGGCTGCTCCAACCTGCTGTAAAATGCTTGATTTCGAGAGTGAGCGAAACTAATGAAAACATTGTTGGGGTAAAACCTAAAGGGAAAGACCTAGCACCAAATCCAATTTGCCATCTGATCTAACTTCTGGAGGCAGTCAAAATGATCCTTAGAATTCTTCCCTACCTTATTCCTGTGCTGAGATACAGGCTGCTCCAACCTGCTGTAAAATGCTTGATTTCGAGAGTGAGCGAAACTAATGAAAACATTGTTGGGGTAAAACCTAAAGGGAAAGACCTAGCACCAAATCCAATTTGCCATCTGATCTAACTTCTGGAGGCAGTCAAAATGAGCCTTAGAATTCTTCCCTACCTTATTCCTGTGCTGAGATACAGGCTGCTCCAACCTGCTGTAAAATGCTTGATTTCGAGAGTGAGCGAAACTAATGAAAACATTGTTGGGGTAAAACCTAAAGGGAAAGACCTAGCACCAAATCCAATTTGCCATCTGATCTAACTTCTGGAGGCAGTCAAAATGATCCTTAGAATTCTTCCCTACCTTATTCCTGTGCTGAGATACAGGCTGCTCCAACCTGCTGTAAAATGCTTGATTTCGAGAGTGAGCGAAACTAATGAAAACATTGTTGGGGTAAAACCTAAAGGGAAAGACCTAGCACCAAATACCATTTGCCATCTAATCTAACTTCTGGAGGCAGTCAAAATGAGCCTTAGAATTCTTCCCTACCTTATTCCTGTGCTGAGATACAGGCTGCTCCAACCTGCTGTAAAATGCTTGATTTCGAGAGTGAGCGAAACTAATGAAAACATTGTTGGGGTAAAACCTAAAGGGAAAGACCTAGCACCAAATCCAATTTGCCATCTGATCTAACTTCTGGAGGCAGTCAAAATGAGCCTTAGAATTCTTCCCTACCTTATTCCTGTGCTGAGATACAGGCTGCTCCAACCTGCTGTAAAATGCTTGATTTCGAGAGTGAGCGAAACTAATGAAAACATTGTTGGGGTAAAACCTAAAGGGAAAGACCTAGCACCAAATCCAATTTGCCATCTGATCTAACTTCTGGAGGCAGTCAAAATGATCCTTAGAATTCTTCCCTACCTTATTCCTGTGCTGAGATACAGGCTGCTCCAACCTGCTGTAAAATGCTTGATTTCGAGAGTGAGCGAAACTAATGAAAACATTGTTGGGGTAAAACCTAAAGGGAAAGACCTAGCACCAAATCCAATTTGCCATCTGATCTAACTTCTGGAGGCAGTCAAAATGATCCTTAGAATTCTTCCCTACCTTATTCCTGTGCTGAGATACAGGCTGCTCCAACCTGCTGTAAAATGCTTGATTTCGAGAGTGAGCGAAACTAATGAAAACATTGTTGGGGTAAAACCTAAAGGGAAAGACCTAGCACCAAATCCAATTTGCCATCTGATCTAACTTCTGGAGGCAGTCAAAATGAGCCTTAGAATTCTTCCCTACCTTATTCCTGTGCTGAGATACAGGCTGCTCCAACCTGCTGTAAAATGCTTGATTTCGAGAGTGAGCGAAACTAATGAAAACATTGTTGGGGTAAAACCTAAAGGGAAAGACCTAGCACCAAATCCAATTTGCCATCTGATCTAACTTCTGGAGGCAGTCAAAATGAGCCTTAGAATTCTTCCCTACCTTATTCCTGTGCTGAGATACAGGCTGCTCCAACCTGCTGTAAAATGCTTGATTTCGAGAGTGAGCGAAACTAATGAAAACATTGTTGGGGTAAAACCTAAAGGGAAAGACCTAGCACCAAATCCAATTTGCCATCTGATCTAACTTCTGGAGGCAGTCAAAATGAGCCTTAGAATTCTTCCCTACCTTATTCCTGTGCTGAGATACAGGCTGCTCCAACCTGCTGTAAAATGCTTGATTTCGAGAGTGAGCGAAACTAATGAAAACATTGTTGGGGTAAAACCTAAAGGGAAAGACCTAGCACCAAATCCAATTTGCCATCTGATCTAACTTCTGGAGGCAGTCAAAATGAGCATTTGAATTCTTCCCTACCTTATTCCTGTGCTGAGATACAGGCTGCTCCAACCTGCTGTAAAATGCTTGATTTCGAGAGTGAGCGAAACTAATGAAAACATTGTTGGGGTAAAACCTAAAGGGAAAGACCTAGCACCAAATCCAATTTGCCATCTGATCTAACTTCTGGAGGCAGTCAAAATGATCCTTAGAATTCTTCCCTACCTTATTCCTGTGCTGAGATACAGGCTGCTCCAACCTGCTGTAAAATGCTTGATTTCGAGAGTGAGCGAAACTAATGAAAACATTGTTGGGGTAAAACCTAAAGGGAAAGACCTAGCACCAAATCCAATTTGCCATCTGATCTAACTTCTGGAGGCAGTCAAAATGAGCCTTAGAATTCTTCCCTACCTTATTCCTCTGCTGAGATACAGGCTGCTCCAACCTGCTGTAAAATGCTTGATTTCGAGAGTGAGCGAAACTAATGAAAACATTGTTGGGGTAAAACCTAAAGGGAAAGACCTAGCACCAAATCCAATTTGCCATCTGATCTAACTTCTGGAGGCAGTCAAAATGAGCCTTAGAATTCTTCCCTACCTTATTCCTGTGCTGAGATACAGGCTGCTCCAACCTGCTGTAAAATGCTTGATTTCGAGAGTGAGCGAAACTAATGAAAACATTGTTGGGGTAAAACCTAAAGGGAAAGACCTAGCACCAAATCCAATTTGCCATCTGATCTAACTTCTGGAGGCAGTCAAAATGATCCTTAGAATTCTTCCCTACCTTATTCCTGTGCTGAGATACAGGCTGCTCCAACCTGCTGTAAAATGCTTGATTTCGTGAGTGAGCGAAACTAATGAAAACATTGTTGGGGTAAAACCTAAAGGGAAAGACCTAGCACCAAATCCAATTTGCCATCTGATCTAACTTCTGGAGGCAGTCAAAATGATCCTTAGAATTCTTCCCTACCTTATTCCTGTGCTGAGATACAGGCTGCTCCAACCTGCTGTAAAATGCTTGATTTCGAGAGTGAGCGAAACTAATGAAAACATTGTTGGGGTAAAACCTAAAGGGAAAGACCTAGCACCAAATCCAATTTGCCATCTGATCTAACTTCTGGAGGCAGTCAAAATGATCCTTAGAATTCTTCCCTACCTTATTCCTGTGCTGAGATACAGGCTGCTCCAACCTGCTGTAAAATGCTTGATTTCGAGAGTGAGCGAAACTAATGAAAACATTGATGGGGTAAAACCTAAAGGGAAAGACCTAGCACCAAATCCAATTTGCCATCTGATCTAACTTCTGGAGGCAGTCAAAATGAGCCTTAGAATTCTTCCCTACCTTATTCCTGTGCTGAGATACAGGCTGCTCCAACCTGCTGTAAAATGCTTGATTTCGAGAGTGAGCGAAACTAATGAAAACATTGTTGGGGTAAAACCTAAAGGGAAAGACCTAGCACCAAATCCAATTTGCCATCTGATCTAACTTCTGGAGGCAGTCAAAATGAGCCTTAGAATTCTTCCCTACCTTATTCCTGTGCTGAGATACAGGCTGCTCCAACCTGCTGTAAAATGCTTGATTTCGAGAGTGAGCGAAACTAATGAAAACATTGTTGGGGTAAAACCTAAAGGGAAAGACCTAGCACCAAATCCAATCTGCCATCTGATCTAACTTCTGGAGGCAGTCAAAATGAGCCTTAGAATTCTTCCCTACCTTATTCCTGTGCTGAGATACAGGCTGCTCCAACCTGCTGTAAAATGCTTGATTTCGAGAGTGAGCGAAACTAATGAAAACATTGTTGGGGTAAAACTTAAAGGGAAAGACCTAGCACCAAATCCAATTTGCCATCTGATCTAACTTCTGGAGGCAGTCAAAATGAGCATTTGAATTCTTCCCTACCTTATTCCTGTGCTGAGATACAGGCTGCTCCAACCTGCTGTAAAATGCTTGATTTCGAGAGTGAGCGAAACTAATGAAAACATTGTTGGGGTAAAACCTAAAGGGAAAGACCTAGCACCAAATCCAATTTGCCATCTGATCTAACTTCTGGAGGCAGTCAAAATGAGCCTTAGAATTCTTCCCTACCTTATTCCTGTGCTGAGATACAGGCTGCTCCAACCTGCTGTAAAATGCTTGATTTTGAGAGTGAGCGAAACTAATGAAAACATTGTTGGGGTAAAACCTAAAGGGAAAGACCTAGCACCAAATCCAATTTGCCATCTGATCTAACTTCTGGAGGCAGTCAAAATGAGCCTTAGAATTCTTCCCTACCTTATTCCTGTGCTGAGATACAGGCTGCTCCAACCTGCTGTAAAATGCTTGATTTCGAGAGTGAGCGAAACTAATGAAAACATTGTTGGGGTAAAACCTAAAGGGAAAGACCTAGCACCAAATCCAATTTGCCATCTGATCTAACTTCTGGAGGCAGTCAAAATGAGCCTTAGAATTCTTCCCTACCTTATTCCTGTGCTGAGATACAGGCTGCTCCAACCTGCTGTAAAATGCTTGATTTCGAGAGTGAGCGAAACTAATGAAAACATTGTTGGGGTAAAACCTAAAGGGAAAGACCTAGCACCAAATCCAATTTGCCATCTGATCTAACTTCTGGAGGCAGTCAAAATGAGCCTTAGAATTCTTCCCTACCTTATTCCTGTGCTGAGATACAGGCTGCTCCAACCTGCTGTAAAATGCTTGATTTCGAGAGTGAGCGAAACTAATGAAAACATTGTTGGGGTAAAACCTAAAGGGAAAGACCTAGCACCAAATCCAATTTGCCATCTGATCTAACTTCTGGAGGCAGTCAAAATGAGCCTTAGAATTCTTCCCTACCTTATTCCTGTGCTGAGATACAGGCTGCTCCAACCTGCTGTAAAATGCTTGATTTCGAGAGTGAGCGAAACTAATGAAAACATTGTTGGGGTAAAACCTAAAGGGAAAGACCTAGCACCAAATCCAATTTGCCATCTGATCTAACTTCTGGAGGCAGTCAAAATGAGCCTTAGAATTCTTCCCTACCTTATTCCTGTGCTGAGATACAGGCTGCTCCAACCTGCTGTAAAATGCTTGATTTCGAGAGTGAGCGAAACTAATGAAAACATTGTTGGGGTAAAACCTAAAGGGAAAGACCTAGCACCAAATCCAATTTGCCATCTGATCTAACTTCTGGAGGCAGTCAAAATGAGCCTTAGAATTCTTCCCTACCTTATTCCTGTGCTGAGATACAGGCTGCTCCAACCTGCTGTAAAATGCTTGATTTCGAGAGTGAGCGAAACTAATGAAAACATTGTTGGGGTAAAACCTAAAGGGAAAGACCTAGCACCAAATCCAATTTGCCATCTGATCTAACTTCTGGAGGCAGTCAAAATGAGCCTTAGAATTCTTCCCTACCTTATTCCTGTGCTGAGATACAGGCTGCTCCAACCTGCTGTAAAATGCTTGATTTCGAGAGTGAGCGAAACTAATGAAAACATTGTTGGGGTAAAACCTAAAGGGAAAGACCTAGCACCAAATCCAATTTGCCATCTGATCTAACTTCTGGAGGCAGTCAAAATGAGCCTTAGAATTCTTCCCTACCTTATTCCTGTGCTGAGATACAGGCTGCTCCAACCTGCTGTAAAATGCTTGATTTCGAGAGTGAGCGAAACTAATGAAAACATTGTTGGGGTAAAACTTAAAGGGAAAGACCTAGCACCAAATCCAATTTGCCATCTGATCTAACTTCTGGAGGCAGTCAAAATGAGCATTTGAATTCTTCCCTACCTTATTCCTGTGCTGAGATACAGGCTGCTCCAACCTGCTGTAAAATGCTTGATTTCGAGAGTGAGCGAAACTAATGAAAACATTGTTGGGGTAAAATCTAAAGGGAAAGACCTAGCACCAAATCCAATTTGCCATCTGATCTAACTTCTGGAGGCAGTCAAAATGAGCCTTAGAATTCTTCCCTACCTTATTCCTGTGCTGAGATACAGGCTGCTCCAACCTGCTGTAAAATGCTTGATTTCGAGAGTGAGCGAAACTAATGAAAACATTGTTGGGGTAAAACCTAAAGGGAAAGACCTAGCACCAAATCCAATTTGCCATCTGATCTAACTTCTGGAGGCAGTCAAAATGAGCATTTGAATTCTTCCCTACCTTATTCCTGTGCTGAGATACAGGCTGCTCCAACCTGCTGTAAAATGCTTGATTTCGAGAGTGAGCGAAACTAATGAAAACATTGTTGGGGTAAAACCTAAAGGGAAAGACCTAGCACCAAATCCAATTTGCCATCTGATCTAACTTCTGGAGGCAGTCAAAATGATCCTTAGAATTCTTCCCTACCTTATTCCTGTGCTGAGATACAGGCTGCTCCAACCTGCTGTAAAATGCTTGATTTCGAGAGTGAGCGAAACTAATGAAAACATTGTTGGGGTAAAACCTAAAGGGAAAGACCTAGCACCAAATCCAATTTGCCATCTGATCTAACTTCTGGAGGCAGTCAAAATGAGCCTTAGAATTCTTCCCTACCTTATTCCTGTGCTGAGATACAGGCTGCTCCAACCTGCTGTAAAATGCTTGATTTCGAGAGTGAGCGAAACTAATGAAAACATTGTTGGGGTAAAACCTAAAGGGAAAGACCTAGCACCAAATCCAATTTGCCATCTGATCTAACTTCTGGAGGCAGTCAAAATGAGCCTTAGAATTCTTCCCTACCTTATTCCTGTGCTGAGATACAGGCTGCTCCAACCTGCTGTAAAATGCTTGATTTCGAGAGTGAGCGAAACTAATGAAAACATTGTTGGGGTAAAACCTAAAGGGAAAGACCTAGCACCAAATCCAATTTGCCATCTGATCTAACTTCTGGAGGCAGTCAAAATGAGCCTTAGAATTCTTCCCTACCTTATTCCTGTGCTGAGATACAGGCTGCTCCAACCTGCTGTAAAATGCTTGATTTCGAGAGTGAGCGAAACTAATGAAAACATTGTTGGGGTAAAACCTAAAGGGAAAGACCTAGCACCAAATCCAATTTGCCATCTGATCTAACTTCTGGAGGCAGTCAAAATGATCCTTAGAATTCTTCCCTACCTTATTCCTGTGCTGAGATACAGGCTGCTCCAACCTGCTGTAAAATGCTTGATTTCGAGAGTGAGCGAAACTAATGAAAACATTGTTGGGGTAAAACCTAAAGGGAAAGACCTAGCACCAAATCCAATTTGCCATCTGATCTAACTTCTGGAGGCAGTCAAAATGAGCCTTAGAATTCTTCCCTACCTTATTCCTGTGCTGAGATACAGGCTGCTCCAACCTGCTGTAAAATGCTTGATTTCGAGAGTGAGCGAAACTAATGAAAACATTGTTGGGGTAAAACCTAAAGGGAAAGACCTAGCACCAAATCCAATTTGCCATCTGATCTAACTTCTGGAGGCAGTCAAAATGATCCTTAGAATTCTTCCCTACCTTATTCCTGTGCTGAGATACAGGCTGCTCCAACCTGCTGTAAAATGCTTGATTTCGAGAGTGAGCGAAACTAATGAAAACATTGTTGGGGTAAAACCTAAAGGGAAAGACCTAGCACCAAATCCAATTTGCCATCTGATCTAACTTCTGGAGGCAGTCAAAATGAGCCTTAGAATTCTTCCCTACCTTATTCCTGTGCTGAGATACAGGCTGCTCCAACCTGCTGTAAAATGCTTGATTTCGAGAGTGAGCGAAACTAGTGAAAACATTGTTGGGGTAAAACCTAAAGGGAAAGACCTAGCACCAAATCCAATTTGCCATCTGATCTAACTTCTGGAGGCAGTCAAAATGAGCC
This sequence comes from Melanerpes formicivorus, assembly GCF_026170545.1. Classification (NCBI taxonomy): domain Eukaryota; kingdom Metazoa; phylum Chordata; class Aves; order Piciformes; family Picidae; genus Melanerpes; species Melanerpes formicivorus. Next base: position 5,451 of record NW_027145165.1, on the reverse strand, counting down.
TTAGAATTCTTCCCTACCTTATTCCTGTGCTGAGATACAGGCTGCTCCAACCTGCTGTAAAATGCTTGATTTCGAGAGTGAGCGAAACTAATGAAAACATTGTTGGGGTAAAACCTAAAGGGAAAGACCTAGCACCAAATCCAATTTGCCATCTGATCTAACTTCTGGAGGCAGTCAAAATGAGCCTTAGAATTCTTCCCTACCTTATTCCTGTGCTGAGATACAGGCTGCTCCAACCTGCTGTAAAATGCTTGATTTCGAGAGTGAGCGAAACTAATGAAAACATTGTTGGGGTAAAACCTAAAGGGAAAGACCTAGCACCAAATCCAATTTGCCATCTGATCTAACTTCTGGAGGCAGTCAAAATGATCCTTAGAATTCTTCCCTACCTTATTCCTGTGCTGAGATACAGGCTGCTCCAACCTGCTGTAAAATGCTTGATTTCGAGAGTGAGCGAAACTAATGAAAACATTGTTGGGGTAAAACCTAAAGGGAAAGACCTAGCACCAAATCCAATTTGCCATCTGATCTAACTTCTGGAGGCAGTCAAAATGATCCTTAGAATTCTTCCCTACCTTATTCCTGTGCTGAGATACAGGCTGCTCCAACCTGCTGTAAAATGCTTGATTTCGAGAGTGAGCGAAACTAATGAAAACATTGTTGGGGTAAAACCTAAGGGGAAAGACCTAGCACCAAATCCAATTTGCCATCTGATCTAACTTCTGGAGGCAGTCAAAATGAGCCTTAGAATTCTTCCCTACCTTATTCCTGTGCTGAGATACAGGCTGCTCCAACCTGCTGTAAAATGCTTGATTTCGAGAGTGAGCGAAACTAATGAAAACATTGTTGGGGTAAAACCTAAAGGGAAAGACCTAGCATCAAATCCAATTTGCCATCTGATCTAACTTCTGGAGGCAGTCAAAATGATCCTTAGAATTCTTCCCTACCTTATTCCTGTGCTGAGATACAGGCTGCTCCAACCTGCTGTAAAATGCTTGATTTCGAGAGTGAGCGAAACTAATGAAAACATTGTTGGGGTAAAACCTAAAGGGAAAGACCTAGCACCAAATCCAATTTGCCATCTGATCTAACTTCTGGAGGCAGTCAAAATGAGCCTTAGAATTCTTCCCTACCTTATTCCTGTGCTGAGATACAGGCTGCTCCAACCTGCTGTAAAATGCTTGATTTCGAGAGTGAGCGAAACTAATGAAAACATTGTTGGGGTAAAACCTAAAGGGAAAGACCTAGCACCAAATCCAATTTGCCATCTGATCTAACTTCTGGAGGCAGTCAAAATGAGCCTTAGAATTCTTCCCTACCTTATTCCTGTGCTGAGATACAGGCTGCTCCAACCTGCTGTAAAATGCTTGATTTCGAGAGCGAGCGAAACTAATGAAAACATTGTTGGGGTAAAACCTAAAGGGAAAGACCTAGCACCAAATCCAATTTGCCATCTGATCTAACTTCTGGAGGCAGTCAAAATGAGCCTTAGAATTCTTCCCTACCTTATTCCTGTGCTGAGATACAGGCTGCTCCAACCTGCTGTAAAATGCTTGATTTCGAGAGTGAGCGAAACTAATGAAAACATTGTTGGGGTAAAACCTAAAGGGAAAGACCTAGCACCAAATCCAATTTGCCATCTGATCTAACTTCTGGAGGCAGTCAAAATGAGCCTTAGAATTCTTCCCTACCTTATTCCTGTGCTGAGATACAGGCTGCTCCAACCTGCTGTAAAATGCTTGATTTCGAGAGTGAGCGAAACTAATGAAAACATTGTTGGGGTAAAACCTAAAGGGAAAGACCTAGCACCAAATCCAATTTGCCATCTGATCTAACTTCTGGAGGCAGTCAAAATGAGCCTTAGAATTCTTCCCTACCTTATTCCTGTGCTGAGATACAGGCTGCTCCAACCTGCTGTAAAATGCTTGATTTCGAGAGTGAGCGAAACTAATGAAAACATTGTTGGGGTAAAACCTAAAGGGAAAGACCTAGCACCAAATCCAATTTGCCATCTGATCTAACTTCTGGAGGCAGTCAAAATGAGCCTTAGAATTCTTCCCTACCTTATTCCTGTGCTGAGATACAGGCTGCTCCAACCTGCTGTAAAATGCTTGATTTCGAGAGTGAGCGAAACTAATGAAAACATTGTTGGGGTAAAACCTAAAGGGAAAGACCTAGCACCAAATCCAATTTGCCATCTGATCTAACTTCTGGAGGCAGTCAAAATGAGCCTTAGAATTCTTCCCTACCTTATTCCTGTGCTGAGATACAGGCTGCTCCAACCTGCTGTAAAATGCTTGATTTCGAGAGTGAGCGAAACTAATGAAAACATTGTTGGGGTAAAACCTAAAGGGAAAGACCTAGCACCAAATCCAATTTGCCATCTGATCTAACTTCTGGAGGCAGTCAAAATGAGCCTTAGAATTCTTCCCTACCTTATTCCTGTGCTGAGATACAGGCTGCTCCAACCTGCTGTAAAATGCTTGATTTCGAGAGTGAGCGAAACTAATGAAAACATTGTTGGGGTAAAACCTAAAGGGAAAGACCTAGCACCAAATCCAATTTGCCATCTGATCTAACTTCTGGAGGCAGTCAAAATGAGCCTTAGAATTCTTCCCTACCTTATTCCTGTGCTGAGATACAGGCTGCTCCAACCTGCTGTAAAATGCTTGATTTCGAGAGTGAGCGAAACTAATGAAAACATTGTTGGGGTAAAACCTAAAGGGAAAGACCTAGCACCAAATCCAATTTGCCATCTGATCTAACTTCTGGAGGCAGTCAAAATGAGCCTTAGAATTCTTCCCTACCTTATTCCTGTGCTGAGATACAGGCTGCTCCAACCTGCTGTAAAATGCTTGATTTCGAGAGTGAGCGAAACTAATGAAAACATTGTTGGGGTAAAACCTAAAGGGAAAGACCTAGCACCAAATCCAATTTGCCATCTGATCTAACTTCTGGAGGCAGTCAAAATGAGCCTTAGAATTCTTCCCTACCTTATTCCTGTGCTGAGATACAGGCTGCTCCAACCTGCTGTAAAATGCTTGATTTCGAGAGTGAGCGAAACTAATGAAAACATTGTTGGGGTAAAACCTAAAGGGAAAGACCTAGCACCAAATCCAATTTGCCATCTGATCTAACTTCTGGAGGCAGTCAAAATGAGCCTTAGAATTCTTCCCTACCTTATTCCTGTGCTGAGATACAGGCTGCTCCAACCTGCTGTAAAATGCTTGATTTCGAGAGTGAGCGAAACTAATGAAAACATTGTTGGGGTAAAACCTAAAGGGAAAGACCTAGCACCAAATCCAATTTGCCATCTGATCTAACTTCTGGAGGCAGTCAAAATGAGCCTTAGAATTCTTCCCTACCTTATTCCTGTGCTGAGATACAGGCTGCTCCAACCTGCTGTAAAATGCTTGATTTCGAGAGTGAGCGAAACTAATGAAAACATTGTTGGGGTAAAACCTAAAGGGAAAGACCTAGCACCAAATCCAATTTGCCATCTGATCTAACTTCTGGAGGCAGTCAAAATGAGCATTTGAATTCTTCCCTACCTTATTCCTGTGCTGAGATACAGGCTGCTCCAACCTGCTGTAAAATGCTTGATTTCGAGAGTGAGCGAAACTAATGAAAACATTGTTGGGGTAAAACCTAAAGGGAAAGACCTAGCACCAAATCCAATTTGCCATCTGATCTAACTTCTGGAGGCAGTCAAAATGAGCCTTAGAATTCTTCCCTACCTTATTCCTGTGCTGAGATACAGGCTGCTCCAACCTGCTGTAAAATGCTTGATTTCGAGAGTGAGCGAAACTAATGAAAACATTGTTGGGGTAAAACCTAAAGGGAAAGACCTAGCACCAAATCCAATTTGCCATCTGATCTAACTTCTGGAGGCAGTCAAAATGAGCCTTAGAATTCTTCCCTACCTTATTCCTGTGCTGAGATACAGGCTGCTCCAACCTGCTGTAAAATGCTTGATTTCGAGAGTGAGCGAAACTAATGAAAACATTGTTGGGGTAAAACCTAAAGGGAAAGACCTAGCACCAAATCCAATTTGCCATCTGATCTAACTTCTGGAGGCAGTCAAAATGAGCCTTAGAATTCTTCCCTACCTTATTCCTGTGCTGAGATACAGGCTGCTCCAACCTGCTGTAAAATGCTTGATTTCGAGAGTGAGCGAAACTAATGAAAACATTGTTGGGGTAAAACCTAAAGGGAAAGACCTAGCACCAAATCCAATTTGCCATCTGATCTAACTTCTGGAGGCAGTCAAAATGATCCTTAGAATTCTTCCCTACCTTATTCCTGTGCTGAGATACAGGCTGCTCCAACCTGCTGTAAAATGCTTGATTTCGAGAGTGAGCGAAACTAATGAAAACATTGTTGGGGTAAAACCTAAAGGGAAAGACCTAGCACCAAATCCAATTTGCCATCTGATCTAACTTCTGGAGGCAGTCAAAATGATCCTTAGAATTCTTCCCTACCTTATTCCTGTGCTGAGATACAGGCTGCTCCAACCTGCTGTAAAATGCTTGATTTCGAGAGTGAGCGAAACTAATGAAAACATTGTTGGGGTAAAACCTAAAGGGAAAGACCTAGCACCAAATCCAATTTGCCATCTGATCTAACTTCTGGAGGCAGTCAAAATGAGCCTTAGAATTCTTCCCTACCTTATTCCTGTGCTGAGATACAGGCTGCTCCAACCTGCTGTAAAATGCTTGATTTCGAGAGTGAGCGAAACTAATGAAAACATTGTTGGGGTAAAACCTAAAGGGAAAGACCTAGCACCAAATCCAATTTGCCATCTGATCTAACTTCTGGAGGCAGTCAAAATGAGCCTTAGAATTCTTCCCTACCTTATTCCTGTGCTGAGATACAGGCTGCTCCAACCTGCTGTAAAATGCTTGATTTCGAGAGTGAGCGAAACTAATGAAAACATTGTTGGGGTAAAACCTAAAGGGAAAGACCTAGCACCAAATCCAATTTGCCATCTGATCTAACTTCTGGAGGCAGTCAAAATGAGCCTTAGAATTCTTCCCTACCTTATTCCTGTGCTGAGATACAGGCTGCTCCAACCTGCTGTAAAATGCTTGATTTCGAGAGTGAGCGAAACTAATGAAAACATTGTTGGGGTAAAACCTAAAGGGAAAGACCTAGCACCAAATCCAATTTGCCATCTGATCTAACTTCTGGAGGCAGTCAAAATGAGCCTTAGAATTCTTCCCTACCTTATTCCTGTGCTGAGATACAGGCTGCTCCAACCTGCTGTAAAATGCTTGATTTCGAGAGTGAGCGAAACTAGTGAAAACATTGTTGGGGTAAAACCTAAAGGGAAAGACCTAGCACCAAATCCAATTTGCCATCTGATCTAACTTCTGGAGGCAGTCAAAATGATCCTTAGAATTCTTCCCTACCTTATTCCTGTGCTGAGATACAGGCTGCTCCAACCTGCTG
>NW_027145164.1:0-26941 GCF_026170545.1 Melanerpes formicivorus | reverse complement strand
CTGCCTTGTTAGTTTAATCACAGTCAAAACACGCTGAAACATGAAAAGGTTGTTTCTTGTTATTTTTATTTTTGGAAGATGATCCTGAAATACCATATGACATGCACAGCATATAAAGCTGGGGTTAAGAAAAAGAAAAGGAGGAGTATTCATAGTTACGGCATTTGTCTTCCTGAATAACTACTAGATATGATGGGGCTCTGTTCTCCTGCAGAGGGCTGAGCATCTGCCTGCCTGTGAAGCAGCAAATTAATTCCTTATTTTGTTTTTGTGTGCACCTTTTGCTTTACCTACTAAACTGCGTTTATCTCAACCCATGAGTTTTCCCCGTTTTACTCCTCTGATTCCTCTGTGGGGGTTGGAACTAGCAGTTTCTAAGTTCCCTTTAAGAGATAAGACAAAACAAAGAAGACTTGTACTTTGGGGCCTGATACTGTGGGATGAAACCTTTCTGGTATGTGTCTGAAAGAGGCAACTGTCGTGTTTGTGTCTTGACCTTGTAGGATGAGTGGAAAGGAATGTATGCTTGTTTATTTTACTGTAGTTGCAAGACTTGCTATCTTTACCCATGTATTATGTCACTTGTGTTAGAATGAGCTAATTGATACAGCTCTGGGTTTTGTATCTTTTATGGGTTACGTCAGCCATTCTGGGCATATGTGTTTAAGGGCCTTCAGATGCTGTAATAAAAGTCTTCAGTTATCATACTGGAGTCCATGACCAATTCCACCATGACACTCCCCCATCCTACCCAGTCTGGGAGTGAGCAAGTGGGCTGTGTGGGCTTAGGTGCCAGTGGAGGTTAAACCATGGCTGGTGGTCAACTTTCAATATGGTGCATTTTAACCCTGAGAGCTGAAACAAAAGAACTCATTAGGGATTGAGTTAGTGTTCCAAGACCTGGTCTACAGGCATCACAGGAAAGGTTTCACAGCTGAGGTTATCAAAGTCAGGCTGTGGCTTAGAAACATTTTCTGTGCCCTCAGTGATGATAATAAAAGTTGTTGCCACAAGTTGTTTCACTTAGATTTCATTCCTAAAATCAACAAAAGGATGAAAAGCTACTTTTTGTGTGACTGTACCTGTGAAAAACAAACATGGTTGAGAGGAGAGCTAGTATGCAAATTATTTTTCAGTCCTCAGTTGATTTCTGTGATCTGTGTGACTTTCTTCCTGGGGCATCTTTGTTAATGACTGTATTTAGTACAGTCTCTTTTGGCTTTTTGCTGCTTGCAATGTAGTCATGACTGGCTTGTGTTCTTCACTTAAGTGAGGCACTATTTTTTGTCATCCACATCCATTTCTCTTTCCCATTGGAGTACTAGCTTAGCGCCTTGCAGCTGTCTGCATCTGAGGCACCAGAAGCAATATCTCACCATTAACAGAGTGCTTTGTCCAGGATAAATCATTGCTAGAGAATTATCAGAATGTCTGTACAGTATAACTGAACGGGCTAACCAGGCCAAGCAGAGTTACATCATAATGTTGCTACACGGATAATTTTGGAGCAACTCTGGTTTTAATTAATTAAATGAAATGACCAGTAGTAATTACATTTAAAAATAATGTAGCCTTTGTGATTGATTATAAGAAAATTTCAATGCTGATTTCAGTAAAGCAGAACACATTACAAGGGGAAAAAAAAAAAAAAAAAGCAACAGTATAACAGGGTGATTTTGCAATGTGAGAAAAAGAATGTAGTATTGTTCAAGTACCTTCTGTTCTGCCTTCCTTTCTTTGCATCCACCACTTGCATTGTACTGCTTGCTTATTTCTCCAGATATGCATATGTCTTCCTAAATTGTCTTACTTTCCACTCTCTCATTTATTCCTGTGCTGTTCCTGTGGTTTATATGGATTGGGAGCTTTGAAAGAAGTAAGCCAGTATTTTGTGAACAGTACAGCTGTAATTTCTTTGACAAACTTCCGGTCACAAGTGGTGTTCCCCATGGCTCAGTATTGAAGCCAGTTCTGTTCACCAAACAGTGAAATAGGCTTCCTAGGGAGGTGGCTGAATCCCCATTCTTGAAGGTGTTTAAAAGGTACAGAGATACGGTGCTAAGGAACATAATTTAGCACCAGACTTCTTAGTGTTAGGTAGTGGTTGGACTCCATGATATTAAAAGTCTTTTCCAACCAAAATAATCCACTAATTTTGTGAGATATGAAAATAATATCTGGTTTCCATTTAGAATTTTAACAATCTCTCCCCACCTTCTTGGTAGAATTCTACATATAAATAAGACTGGAGAGGATATATGAAACAGGTTTTTACTTATACAAACATAACCCAGTCTTAAAGCTGCATGCTTAAAGAAATAAAGACTAAAGTAAGATCTCTAGAACTACAATGACAACATTAAAAAAAGAAGAAAAATCTCCACTGAAGAATGGCAGGTATGTGCATGGCATTGAGATTTGGATTATTACATGCTAATCTTGTGAGCCTCTGAGGTTAATAGCAAAGTAGATAAACCATTAATCAGCCTTAAGGGTTATTATAAATGCCTGAAAAAACAAGGGGTATGTCTCAATAGCATACCGTTTTGTGGTAGGTTGGCTTTTTCTGTGTTCCAAATACCCACCCATTCTCAAAATACCACTCCATTCTCAAAAGAAGGGGGGGAGAAAAATACAGTGAAAACATCCTCTTTCAAGATAAGGACTGGGAGATCACTCACCATTTACTGTCATGGGCAAAAAAACTTGACTTGGGGAAATTAAAAAATCTCATTTGCTGCTAATTAAAGCAGAATAATGAGGAATAAGAATAAATCTTAAAAAACCTTCCCCCAACTCCTCCTTTCTTCCTAGGTTCCACTTCACTCCCAATTTCTCTGCCTTCTGCCCCCATTCAACAAAGGAGGGAGAACGTGAGTTACGGACAGTTCATCACACATTGTCTCTGCCACTCCTTCCTCCTCATTCTCATATTCACCAGTGGGGATTCTCTTCCAAGGAAGTGAGTCTTTCATGACCATCTCCAACATGGATCTTTCCGAAAGGTTGCAATTCTGACTACTGCAGCATGGGATCTTACCATGGAGTGCAGTCTTAGAGGAATGGACTGCTCCAGTATGGGTATGCCACAGGGTGACCGGTCAGGCCTGTGAAAATCTACTCCCATGTGGACTCCTTTTCACAAGCCACAGGTCCTGACAAGAGCCTGCTCCACTGTGGACTTTCCACTGAGTCACAGCTTCCTTCATGCTATCTCCATCCACTCCAGTGTGTGGTACTCCACAGACTTCCTTGTGAATATCTACTCCACTGCAGTTCTCCACGGGCTCCAGAGGGAAAACCTCTGTTACCATTATCTTCACCACAAGGTACAGGAGGCAGCATTCTCATATTAATTCTTACCTGTAGCCTAGATTATGCCCCAAAATTCTCTTCAGATGCACAATTTTATGTGTCCATGTATAGTCTTCCACTGTGCCATGCAAAACTTCCAGTTGAATCACATGGAAAATTTTCTGTAAGGTACCCTGAAACTGAGGTGAAAGCTGTTTGTCTGTGACTCAGATTGACTCTGAGGAACAGGAAAAGGTCTTTCTGTGCAAATTCTGACTGCATTAGTAAAATGTGTTCTGCTTTTATGAGCTTTGTTTGGTTCCTAGAGATGTTCGCTGCTACCTTGAGCTTTCTTTAACAGATAGAAGAGTGAGTTCAGACTATAGGCTCTGAGGTGTGAGGTCAGTAAATCCTTCAGAGGTTTTCCTTTTTAGTCCTTCTGCAGGTCCCCTCAATAATATGCTGAGAAAGATGTATTTAAGTATTCACAGTCTTGAAAAGGGCCAGTGATGAACTAGATACTCAGCTGCTTTAATAAGGACATTGCATGGGTCTACCTGTTTACTCAAACTGCATCTTATATCCCACCCTTTTTAGTTCATTATGCACATTTGAATTCTTCTCTATGTTAGGACTGGCTCCAAACTTTGCAAGGGAGTAGGCAAAATTGGCTTTCACAGTAAAGTGAAGAGCAAGGATGAGTCTGCAAGAAGTCACATTGTCATCATTTAGGTTGTGGCTGTGCTCTTGTTTGTTTGGATGGAGTGTGAAGGGCTGCTTTTGCTGCTTATTGTAGTCATGATCTCCTTTTAACTTATGATTATCCTTATGCTAGTTTCCAGAAAGAGTTTGAGACAGCTGTTTTGCAATGCAAATCTCTAGCTCTCAGCTGAGCAGAAAGTTCAATCTCCTTCCCACTGATGTTCTTCTTGTCATGGATCCCTGGCATTGGGGAGCATCCAGCATCACTATGACACCAAGAAAATCACTATATGCTCATCTCCACCCAAAAAAATACATTTTTACAGGATAAAACAACTTCTGATTTATCAGCACACCTTCAACCATGCATCCCCTGGGGCTATTCCTTTTCCCCACACATACAGCCATAAATAAAATACTAGTTAGTTGGATGTCAACTCAAAAGCTTGTGATGAGTGAAGGCAGAACAGAAGCTTCACTTTGGTTCCTTTTTTATTCCTAACATCTCGACCAAATCTGTAAGCAGTATATTAAACAGGAACATGATGGTGTATGCAGTAATCATATTGAAGTAGGAATAGGCTGTCAAGTGGGGAGCAGTCATGGGGAAGGATTATTTCATTGCTCTTTTATTGTACTATTCAAAGATATACTTGCAGGAATCCCATAGGCTAGGACTTTGAAGGGTAAAGGAGCGTGAGAAAGTTGGTCAATTTTTAAATGCCACTTCCTCCAACACCAAGACAGGTGTGTTCCCTTGAGTAAAAAATGGGGTAGATGTGCCAGAAAACCTGCAGGGATAAGGAACGAGCTTCTGAAGAAAACCTTATGAAGAAAGATACAATTCATAGAAGAAGGGACTTGTCACTTAGAAGAACTACAGAGTAGTTGCCAGAGCATGTAGCAAGGCAACAAGGAAGGCCAAACCCCTCTTGGAGCTAAAACTGGCAAAGGAAGTTAAAGAGAACAAGAAGGGCTTCTTCAAATATATCAGTAGGAAAAGGAAGAATAGGGAAAGTGTGGGCCCACTGCTGAATGAGGAGGCAGCCCTGATAATTGAGGATGCAGAGAAGGCAGATTTGCTGAATGCCGCCTTTGCTTCAGTCTTTCCTCCTAAGACTGAACTCCTCTATGAAGTCCAGACCCTGGGTGAAGAAGACTAGAGGAGGGAAGACTCTCCAATAGTCAATGAAGAGTGGGTTAGGGATCAGTTACACAAATTGAATATACACAAGTCCACGAACCCTGATGGGATGCACCCAAGAGTGGTGAGAGAACTGGCTGATGTTGTTGCTTTACCACTCCCCATCATTTTTGCAACATTGTGGCAGACAGGAGAGGTGCCTGAGAGCTGGAGGAAAGCCAATGTCACTCCAGTCTTCAAAAAGGGTAAGAAAGAGCTTCCAGGAAACAATACACCAGCCAGCCTCACCTCCATCCCTGGAAAGATGACAGAATGGCTCATTCTGGAGGTCATGTCTAGGCAGTTGGAAGAGAAGAAGATGATCAGGAGTACACAGCATGAATTTACCAAGAGGAAATCATGCCTGCCTAATCTGATAGCATTCTATGATGTCATAACTGAATGGGTAAATGCAGGGAGACCAGTAGATGTTGTCTACCTTGATGTTAGCAAGGGTTTTGACACTGTCTCCCATAAATTCCTTGTGAGCAAGCTCAGGAAGTGTAGGATTGAAGAACAGACAGATAAATCTGGAACTGGTTACACAATGGAGTGCAAAGAGTGGAGTCAATGGTGCCAAGTCCCGCTGGAGACCTGTAACTAGTGGAGTCCCCCAGGGATTAGTGCTGGGTCCAGTCCTGGTCAACCTCTTTACCAATTGATGAGGGGGCAGAATGTCTATTCTGCAAGTTTGCTGATAATATGAAACTGGGAGGCTTGGCTGATACACTTGAAGGCTGTGTGGCCATTCAATGAGACCTGGACATACTGGAGAGCTGGGCAAAGAGGAACCTAATGAGGTTCAACAAGGGTAAGTGCAGAGTCCTGCACCTGGGAAGGAGTAATAAACTGCAGCAGTACAAGTTAGGAGGTGATCTGCTAGAGAGCAGCCCCATGGAGAAGGATCTGGGAGTCCTGGTGCCTAACAAGTTATCCATGGGACAGCAATATACCCTTGTGGCCAAGGGTATCCTGGGGTGCATTAAGAGGAGTCTGTCCAGTAGATGAAGAGAGGTTCTCCTCCTCCTCCACTCTGTCCTGGTAAGACCTCACCTGAAATACTGCATTCAGTTTTGTGATCCCCACTTCAAGAGGGACAGAACCTACTGGAGAGAGTCTAACTGAGGGCTGCCAGGATGATTTAGGAACTGGAGCCCTTGCCCTACAAGGAGACACTGAAAGACCTGGGACTTTTTAATATGGAGAAGAGAAGACTGAGAGGGGATTTAATAAATGTTTATAAATATCTGAAGGGTGGGTGTCAAAAGGGAGAAGACAGTTCTCAGTTGCACCCTGTGATAGGACAAGGGGTAATGGATATAAATTACAGCACAGGAGGTTCTGCCTCAACATGAGGAGGAATTTCTTTACTGTGAGGGTCATGGAGCACTGGAACAGGCTCTCCAGAGAGATTCTGGCCTGCATCAGGAATAGTGTGGCCAGCAGGAGCAGGGAGGTCATTTTGCCCCTGTACTCAGCACTGGTTAGGCCACACCTTGAGTACTGTGTCGAGTTCTGGGCCCCTCAGTTTAGGAAGGATGTTGACTTGCTGGAGCATGTCCAGAGAAGGGCAAAAAGGTTGGTGAGGGGCTTGGAACACAAGCCCTATGAGGAGAGGCTGAGGGAGCTGGGGCTGCTTAGCCTGGAGAAGAGGACACTCAGGGGTGACCTTATTGCTCTCTACAACTACCTGAAGGGAGGTTGGGGACAGGCAGAGGTTGGTCTCTTCTCCCAGGCAGCCAGCACCAGAACAAGAGGACACAGTCTCAGGCTGCACCAGGGGAGGTTTAGGCTGGAGGTTAGGAAGAACTTCTTCACAGAAAGAGTGATTGCCCAATGGAGTGGCCTGCCCAGGGAGGTGGTGGAGTCACTGTCACTGGAGGTGTTTAAAAAGAGACTGGATGAGGCCCTTGGTGCCATGGTTTAGTTGATTAGGTAGTGTTGGACGATAGGTTGGACACGATGATCTTGAAGGTCTCTTCCAACCTGGTGTGAGAGACTAAAAGCTTGTCTCTCCTGGTCTAACTCACCAAAGACAAAATCACTTGCTGCTTGCCCAGACAATAGCTGATATGTGTTGGGCAGAGCCACTGGAATGACTCCTGGAAGGTGCAAAGGACTGGCCCAGTTCCTGGCCTTTGTTGAAAACTTCAGACGCACTTTCTGGTATTGGAGGAGCAGCAGTGGCACAGAAAAGTGCCATGTGTGTCCAAATTGTGAGTCCAGAAGGGCAGTGAGGTGGTGAAAGTTCAGTTCTCCCACACACAAGTAACCATGGCTAACTCAGTTGGAGAAGCAGAAATGGATAAGAGCTATATTTACAAGCAGGATGAAATGCAGATTAATATGTACACAATATACAATATTAACAATATGTGCAGAAATAGACAGCAAAGAACATAATACGGAAAAAAACTTTCCCTCCTCCAGCCAGGAGGGTCCCCACCCTGTACCCCCCTTCTCCCTCTACCTCCCTTTTTTTCCCAAAAAGGGTTAGAGAGAGAGAAAAAGGTAGTTATTAAGGAGGAAATTCTGTTAGCTCAAAGCGTATGCAAGAATTATGTTTCTTGTCTGGTTAGTTAAGTTAATTCAAGGTCAACTCTGTCCAGCACAGCTGTTGCTCAAAGAGACTGAAACAGACACTGAAAAAGACAGACTGAACTGACTGAGATTCAAATTGAACTAAAGCTAAAAATTTAAAGTTGCATTCTACCATTCTACCAATTAAATTAGTTTAGACTTATCTCTGTTTTCATTTTTATACCAAAACATTCAGCCGGAGTGTTCCAGTAACTGTCCCTTTCTTAAAGGCACAGCCTAAAACGGTCACAGGCAGATTTGCCACCACTTGCCCATATGTCTCCACAGCACCCATAAATCTGTGGGGGCAAGATGTTCTGTCAAACTGGAATGTTACTATTAGCACCACTTCACCTTTTTTGTAGGGGTCACTGACTCAACAGAGCTACAGAGCCAAAGCTCACTTGGCTTACTGAAACACCAGTTTGGGTGGATCAGTGGCCCCTTACTGGGGAAAAGACCCATGCTTTAAAAAAAGTACTCCAGGAATAACTACAACAGGGACATATTGTACCCTCAACTAGTCCTTGGAACACTCCATTTTTTGTACTAAAAAAGAAAAACAGAACCTGGAGAATGATACAAGACCTTCAAAAGACAAATGGAGTAATAGAAGATATGGGATCTTTACAACCAGGTATGCCTTCACCCACCATGATACCTAAGGGTTGGGACATTATAGTCATAGATTTAAAGGAATGATTTTTCACTATTTTTCTTGATCTGGAGGATAGACACAAATTTGCTTTTTCTGTTCCTTCCATCAATCAGTCAGAACCTTTACAGAGATTCCAATGGGAAGTCTTGCCCTAGGGAATGAAAAACAGTCCATGTATCTCTCAAAAATTTGTAGCTGAATCTCTCTGTGAAATAAGAAAATTGTTTCCAGATTGGTTTTGCTTGCATTACATGGATGATATACTTGTTGCATCTTCAGATGAAAATCAGTTACAACAAATAGCTATGCAAACACAGGAAGCTTTGCAAAAAAGACGGCTTAAAATTGCTTCAGATAAAGTTCAAACAACTCCTCCCTGGAAGTATCTAGGTTGGAAAATTCAACATTGTAAACATTGCATTGAAGCACAGAATATTAAAATAAAATTACTGTAAAAAACTTGAATTATTTGCAGAAATTGGTAGGTACAATAGATTGGATATGTCCATATTTAGGGATCAGTAATACTGAACTCACTCCACTTTTTGTTTTGTTGAAGGGTGACAATTCTTTGTTATCACCCCGGCAGTTAACGCCTGAAGCTGAGGCTGTTTCCAAAATTGAAAGAGATTTGACACAAAGGAAAGTTCATAGGCAACAGATCATCCTATTTTGTTATTTGTTTTTGTGACTCTTTGCCAAGCTTGTGGACTTGTAGGCCAGTGGATATCATCCCTGAGTGATGCTTTAATTATCCTAGAATGGATTTTTTTTTGCCAAATCAATCAAAAAAGACCATTTATACTAAAATTCAAATGGTATCAGCTGTTATCATGAAAGGCCATAAAAGAATTTTACAAATTTCTGGACAAGAACCATCCACAATTTATACCCCCATAACTACAGATTATTTGGCTTCATGTAAGGCAAATAGTTGACTTTTACATGTAGCCTTGGATGGCTATCCAGAAAAAATTGATATACCTTTTTCAGCACATAAACTACTGAATTTTTGCAAAGACACTGTGTTAGTTTCCAAACCATTGTGTCTGTCAGCACCAGTGGAAGGCCCTATAGTGTTTACTGATGGCTCTGGAAAATCAGGCAAGGCTGTCATAGTCTGGCAGGGACATGAAGAGTGGAAACAAGAAAATTTTTCTATTAAAGGCTCACCACAAATTGTGGAGTGTCATGGGTTTGAGAGGAAGGCTCAGCCTTCTCCCCTCCACTTTAACAGGGACAAACCCAGGTGGCTAGAAGCTGTACAGTTATGGTAAGCAGATGTCACTCACATTTCAGAATTTGGTCAATTGAAATATACTCATGTTTCTGTTGATACTTTTTCAGCAACATTCTGGGCCACAGTACCTACAGTGGAAAAAAACGGGGATGCTATTGGACATTGGCTTTCAGCATTTGCTGTATTAGGAATTCCTCACACTATCAAGTCTGACAATGGTCCTGGATATATTTCTCAGAAAACTCAAAACATTTTAAAACAAAGGGGCATAACACATTTGACTGGCATCCCACATTCCCCTACAGGTCATGCAATTGTGGAACTCACTTACCATGCATTAAAAGAATTGTTATAAAAATAAAAAAGGGGAATGATTTTGGAAACTCCTCAGAACAGACTCAATAAAGCATTATACGTATTAAATTTTCTTTCTCTTACAGAAGCAGAAATGCTAATAATTCTTTCTCATTTTGCTTCACTGCAATCCAAAGACCTTACAACGAGTACCCAGAAAGCCAAGGTCTACATAAAGTCTCTGTATGATGGTAAATGGGAAGGCCCTTATGATTTATTAATGTGGGGAAAGGAATATGCTTGTGTTTTAACATATTCAGGACCCAAGTGGATCCCAGCACAAAGTGTTCGACCAGCCCATACCAGACCTTCTGAGGAAACA
Organism: Melanerpes formicivorus; assembly: GCF_026170545.1. Lineage (NCBI taxonomy): Eukaryota > Metazoa > Chordata > Aves > Piciformes > Picidae > Melanerpes > Melanerpes formicivorus. Next base: position 16,608 of record NW_027145164.1, on the reverse strand, counting down.
ACACAAGATTCCTGAAATCAGAGAATGACGAAGTTTCTAGTATTTTCTGTAATAATTACCATAACATTGGGTTGTTAACTGAGTACCACCCTTCTAAATTGATTCCATGGGACAGTAACAATATATGGGTAACCTTAGTTAAGGCCTTGAATCAAACTGTTTTTCTGTGCCTCTATGGCACAGCCAGAACAGCCATTTCATACATGTCTGGTAGCAATCCCATTAGCAGATCCCTCAGAGATATTAAAGGGAGTAACTTCACAGTTGTCCCCCAAAAAATGTAAAAATAATGACAATGTGCATTGAAGAAATGGATATGTGGGATGATTACCTGAATAAGATCAGTGTAAAACCACAACCTAGAAATCTTAGGTAGTGTAAAAATGCCAGCATGCACCTACTTTAGTTATACAGAAGTAATGGATCCAAAGAACCCTAGAAAAAAATACCTGGACACAAGATGTTACTCCAGCAAATCCTATTTTTAGAAATGATTCCATGTGATGTAAGGTTACCTTTAAGAAAGAAAAAGGTGAAGGACTGTCAAGTACTGATTGGCCTAGAAGATTACCCCCAGGAATTTTTCTTACCTGTGGGGATTAAACTTGGCCTAGCTTGCCTTCTAGGATAGGAGGACCTTGCTCTGTGGGACACCTTACTCTGTTAATTCCTAATATTAGTATGATATTGAACCATACCCAATTGGCCTCTCACAGACTCAGGAGAAGCCTCGTCATGGATAGTAATTGTAGGGATGACATAGATTTGTGGAATAAAGGAGAAATAGTAGCAGCTAACATTTTTACTCCCAGAGCAGCTGCTGCGAAAACACTCATATGGTTAAATAGGGTGAGTTGTTGGTTAGCAAAACAAAACAATATCACATCAGAGATATTAAGTAATTTGGCTACTGAACCTCAATCTATTAGACATGCTGCTTTGCAGAACAGGGCCACCATAAATTTCTTGTTACTTGTGCATGGACATGGGTGGGAAGATATTGATGGAATGTGTTGCATGAATCTTACTGAAAAATCTAATTCCATCCCCCAGCAAATAAAAACCCTAATGGATTGAACAGCAAATATTCAACAAGACCAGACAATTTTTGGACTGGAGAAGAGCCTTCATGGATGGAGCCTATCTGGATGGATAAAATCTCTTATCAAAACTAGATTGCTGATTTTATTGATTGCTTTTGTTATATTGCTAATTTTACCCTGCTTGCCTTTATATATGTGGAAAATATTAGAAAGATGGTGGTAGGCCATGCTCAGCATAAGTGCAGAAGTAGCTAGCAGTTTAGCAAAACAATGCTGTGCTTGCAGCAATGTAAGTAAAGCAAGGTACTGGTAGCTATAAACACTGAGAGTTATCTGGGAACAACAGGATGCACACCTGCATCAACAACCTTACGTGTTGTTAGTAGTTTGACCAATAATCTATAACAGTACAATGTGCTGTTGGGGAACCAATGAAGCTATGCCAATGATGCTCTCTGAGTCTATATAAGCTGTAGAAGTTCCCTTAATAAATGAACAACACTATTAGAATAATAAACCTTTATTAGAATAAACCAAACCAGGTTGGAAGAGACCTTCAAGATCATCGTGTCCAACCCATCAACCAATCCAACCCACCCAAACAGCTAACCCATGGCACCAAGCACCCCATCAAGTCTCCTTCTGAACACCTTCAATGACGGCGACTCCACCACCTCCCCGGGCAACCCATTCCATAGCGCAATCACTCTTTCTGTATAGAACTTCTTCCTAATATCTAACCTGAACCTCCCCTGGCGCAGCCTGAGACTGTGTCCTCTTGTTCTGGTACTGGCTGCCTGGGAGAAGAGACCATCATCATCCTGTCTACAACCTCCTTTCAGGTAGTTGTAGAGAGTGATAAGGTCACCCCTGAGTGTCCTCTTCTCCAGGCTAAGCAGCCCCAGCTCCCTCAGCCTCTCCTCATAGGGCTTGTGTTCCAAACCCCTCACCAACTTTGTTGCTCTTCTCTGGACTCGTTCCAGCAAGTCAACATCCTTCCTAAACTGAGGGGCCCAGAATTGGACACAGTACTCGAGGTGTGGCCTAACCAGTGCAGTGTACAGGGGCAGAATGACCTCCCTGCTCCTGCTGGCCACACTGTTCTTGATGCAGGCCAGGATGCCATTGGCCCTCTTGGCTGCCTGGGCACACTGCAGGCTCATGTTAAGCCTACCATCAACCAGCACCCCCAGGTCCCTCTCTGCCTGGCTGCTCTCCAGCCACTCTGACCCCAGCCTGTAGCACTGCATGGGGTTGTTGTGGCCAATGTGCAGAACCCGGCATTTGGATGTGTTAAATCTCATGCCGTTGGATTCTGCCCATCTGTCCAGCCTGTCGAGGTCTCTGTGCAGAGCCTCTCTACCCTCCAGCAGATCAACTCTTGCCCCCAGCTTGGTGTCGTCAGCAAATTTACTGATGATGGACTCAATGCCCTCATCCAGATCATCAATAAAGATGTTAAAGAGCACAGGGCCCAGCACTGATCCTTGGGGCACACCACTAGTGACTGGCTGCCAGCTGGATGTGGCACCATTCACCACCATTCTCTGGGCTCGGCCCTCCAGCCAGTTCCTAACCCATCGCAGTGTGCTCCCGTCCAAGCCATGGGCTGACAGCTTGGCCAGCAGTTTGCTATGGGGGACGGTGTCAAAGGCCTTGCTGAGGTCCAGGTAGACTACATCAACAGGACATCAACTAGATCATATTGATCCCTCATATTGATTCCGTTCTCCGTCACTGACAATCAGACTATTACCTGCTGCTGGTTATGCAGAATGGGAGTGATAAGGCAATGGATAGGAGCATAAATACAATTTAAAAAGTCTTGAGGGCTTTGTGGAGAATACTTGAGGGCTCAGGAGCACAAGTTGTGTTCTCCTCAATCCCTTTAGTGAAGAAGAGGAAGAGATGCTGAAGGAAAGAAACAAATCCATGTGATTAACACATGGCTTAGAGTTTGGTGCCACCAACTGAAGTTTGGCTATTTTGACCATGGGGAAGTTTTCTTAGTACTGGGTCTACTGGCAACAGATGGAATTAATCTGTCCCATAAAGGGAAAAGAATCCTTGCACATGAGTTGGCTGAGCTCATTGATAAGGCTTTAAACTAGTTTTAAAGGGGGATTGGGATGTAGCTGGCCTTGCGACTGAGAACCACAGGTGTAGTAGCCCAATGTTTGTGGAGCAATGTGTTGGCATCTTAGATAACCAGAAGGCCTACCCTGGGCTCCAGGTTGGAAACTATGTATTCAACTCCTTCCCTGAAATGGAATGCACCAATGCATGTGGCCTGGGCAATAAACAGGAGGACCAGGAGGCCACTGTGCTACAGGGAAACTGTGATATAGCAGCCATTACCAAAAACTGGTGTTGCAATCAATGTCTACCAACTTTTCAGAAGGGATAGGCAAGGAAGAAGAGGTGGTGGAGTGGCCCTCTGTGTTAAGGAGACATATGACCAGCAAGAGTGATATCCTGGTGGGAATATGTTACAGACCACTCAACCAGGATGCGGAGGTAGAAGAAACCTTTTATAAGCAGTTGAGAAAGGGCTCACAATCACTACCCCTTGTTCTCGTGGGAGATTTCAACTTCCTGGATGTCTGTTGGAAATACAATATAGCAGGGAGAGAACAGACCTGGACGTTCCTGGAGTGTGTGAAAGATAACTTCATGACACAACTGGTGAGAGAGTCAACCAGGGAAGATGCCCTCCAGGTCCTGCTTCTTGTGAACAGGGAAGAACTTGTGGGGGAAGTAAAGGTTGCAGACTGTCTAGGGCTCAGGAATCATGAGAAGTTTGAGTTCTCTATACCTGGGGAAACAAGGAGAGGGGTTAGTAAAACTGCCACCTAGAACTTCTGGAGGGCAGAAGTTAGGCCTGCTCGGGAGACTGATTGACAAAGTCCCTTGGTAGGCCACCCTGAAGGATATGGGAGTCCCAGAAGGCTGGACATACTTCAAGAGGAAAGTCTTAGAGGCACAGGTGCAGGCTGTCCCTGTGTGCCAAAAAATGAATTGTCGGAGAAGGGAGGGAAATGTAGTGACTAAGTATGAGAAGGGTTAAGTGCTCAATATGAATTTTGCCTCAGTCTTTAGGATTGCAACCAGCAGTTCCCTGGACACCCAGCCTTGTGAACTAGGAGTCAAGGAGTAGAATCAGAATGAGGTCATCACAATAAATGAGGAAGTGATCTGCACACAGTCTACGGGGCCTGATGGGCTACACCCAGTGGTGCTGAAGGAGTTGGCATATGTTGTCGCCAAGCTGCTTTCTATTATTTACCTGAGGACCTGGCTAACTGAAGAGGTCCCAGTGGACTGAAGGGCAGCAAATGTAACACCTATCTACAAGAAAGGAAGAAAGGTGGATTTGGGAAACTGTAGACCTGTCAGACTTATCTCGGTACCAGGGAAGGTCATGGAGCAGGTCACCTCAAGCTCTATTAAATGCTACATGGAGAACAACCAGGGGATCAGACTCAGTCATCATGGGTTTATGAAGGTCAGGTCCTGCCTGATGAACTTGATGTCCTATGACAAAATGACCTGACTATTGAATGAGGGAAACACTGTGGATACTGTCTACCTAGATTTTTGAAAAGACTTTAACATTGTTCCCCACAGAATTCTTGTGGACAAACTGTCTGCTCATGACTTGGAAGAGCACACACTCTGCTGCATAAGGCACTGGCTGGATGCATGGGCTCGAAGAATGGTGGTCAGTGGAGTTAAATCCAGCCAGTGGCTGGTCACAGGTGGTGTTCCACAGGGCTCAGTGTTGGGACTACTTCTGTTTAACATCTTATTGATGATCTTGATGAAGAAATAGAGTGTGTCATCAGTAAGTTCACAGATGACACCAAGTTAGGTAGGAGTGTTGATCTGCACAAGGGTAGGGAAGTTCTACAGAGGGACTTGCACAGATTGTATCATTAGATCAGTGTTAACAGGAGAGGCCAAATGCCAGGTTCTGTACTTGGATCACAGCAACTGCAAGCAACAGTACAGGCTTGGGGAAGTGTGGCTGGAAAGGGTTTTAGCAGAAAGGGACCTGGGGGTTCTAATTGATAAGCAACTGAATATGAGCAAGCAGTGTGTCCAAGTGTCCAAGAAAGCCAGTGGCATCCTGGTTTGTAATAGAAATGCTGTGTCCATCAGAACAAGGAGGTGATTGTCCCCTTATAGTCAGTGCTGGTGAGGTCGCACCTCAAGAATTGTGTTCAGTTTTGGACACCTCAATATAAGAGAGATGTTGAGGTGCTGGAGCAAGTGCAGAAGAAGGCAGCAAATCTGGTGAAGGGCCTGGAGAGTAAATCTTATGAAGAACAAGTGAAGGAGGTGGGCCTATTTAGTTTGAAAAAGAGGAGGCTGAGGGGAGACCTCTGTGGCAGTTTAGGCTGGGTGCCTCCTGCTCCTGCCACATAAGATATACCTTTGGTGCCCTGAGTGTCCAGCCCAGTGGGTAGATACAGGAAATAGCATATTTCATTCCCATAATGTCCTGCTCCCTATAAATCTATCAGCAAGGTCTCACACTTCCTCTTTCTTCCCTCACTGCTCCCATGGGAGATACTTCCTATCTGGTAATGGAAAGGGAGGTATCTCGAGGCCTCTTGGGCCTGGTTAGGCCTAATGGCAGGAGGAGAAGAGGGAAGGGCAATCTCAGATCTGGCCAGCTGAGATTAGCCTAACAGTGGAGGGGGGGAAGAAAGAGCCCTGGGGGTTTTGAGTGTACCTTCAGGTAAAGAGAAGGGAAATCTTGGGAGGCTTTCTGGTTATGTTTTGGGTTCCTTTTGTCACTGTGCTTGTAGCTTCTATAAAACACTCACTGCTTTTCTATTTAAACTTTCCATTAATTCTGCAATCCATAGTTTGGACGGGATCACACTGTGATGTGTTAGGAACTGGCTGGAGGTCCGAGCCCAGAGAGTGGTGGTGAATGGTGCCACATCCAGCTGGCAGCCAGTCAGTAGTGGAGTCCCCCAGGGATCAGTTCTGGGCCCCATCCTCTTTAACATCTTTATTGATGATCTGGATGAGGGCATTGAGTCAATTATCAGTAAATTTGCGGATGACACCAAGCTGGGAGCAGGAGTTGATCTGCTGGAGGGTAGAGAGGCTTTGCAGAGAGACCTCAACAGGCTGGACAGATGAGCAGAATCCAACGGCATGAGATTTAACACATCCAAGTGCCAGGTTCTGAACATTGGCCACAACAACCCCATGCAGTGCTACAGGCTGGGGTCAGAGTGGCTGGAAAGTGGCCAGGTGGAGAGAGACCTAGGGGTGCTGGTTGACGGTAGGCTGAACATGAGCCTGCAGTGTGTCCAGGCAGCCAAGAGGGCTAATGGCACTCTGGCCTGCATCAGGAACAGTATGGCCAGCAGGAACAGGGAGGTTGCTCTGCTCCTGTACGCTGCACTGGTTAGGCCACACCTCGAGTACTGTGTCCAATTCTGGGCCCCTCAGTTTAGGATTGATGTTGACTTGCTGGAGCGTGTCCAGAGAAGGGCAACAAGGTTGGTGAGGGGTTTGGAACACAAGCCCTATGAGGAGAGACTGAGGCGGCTGGGGTTGCTTAGCCTGGAGAAGAAGAGACTCAGGGGTGACCTTATTGCTGTCTACAACTACCTGAAGGGAGGTTGGGGACAGGCAGAGGTTGGTCTCTTCTCCCAGGCAGCCAGTACCAGAACAAGAGGACACAGTCTCAGGCTGCACCAGGGGTGGTTCAGGCTGGAGGTTAGGAGGAAGTTTTACAGAGAGAGAGTGATTGCCCATCAGAATGGGCTGCCTGAGGAGGTGGGGGAGTCACCATCACTGGAGGTGTTCAGGAGGAGACTTGATAGGGTGCTTGGTTGCATGGTTTAGTTGATTAGGTGGTGTTGGATGATAGGTTGGACACGATGATCTTGAAGGTCTCTTCCAACCTGGTGTGAGAGACTAAAAGCTTGTCTCTCCTGGTCTAACTCACCAAAGATAAAATCACTTGCTGCTTGCCCAGACAATAGCTGATATGTGTTGGGCAGAGTCACTGGAACGACTCCTGGAAGGTGCAAAGATAACATCTATCACTGGTCCACAGCTGGCCTGACAACAATGGACTGAGGCCACCCTCGGGAATATGCATAGGACAAGATCATGTAGGAATCCTGTCTACCAATCCTGGATGCAAATCACCTTGCCATTGCATCATGAATTAAGATATGCCCCAACAAAGGATAGCTGGACTGCAGCTGGCCTACCACAATGGTCCAAGGACCCAGCCATCATGCCTTCAGGACAAGATAATTTCCAGACATCAGATACCCCAGGAAGGGAGGATGGTGAGACAGTGGATTCACCACCTGTTTCCTGATGTGTAATGAGTGTGTGGGCAGGTAGATGGAGAAGGAGGAGGTGGAAGCCTCCCCCCTCCATCCAGACCCCTGCCCAAACACACAGGAATGCACAGGAAGATTTCCTGGGGAACGATACCTGGTTACTTGCCTAAGGATGATTTCCTGGCCCCTGATTTCCTGAGGGACAATACTTGGACTCATACCTAAGGACTAAAAAATTGTATAAAAGACTTGAGCAACTACTGGCTCGAAAGAAGAAAAACATGGAAGAAAAACAGAGATGAAAGAAAACACAGGACAATGCCACAGAGAAAGAAAGCACGAGAGATGGAAAAGGGTTCAGTACTGGTCCCATTTTGTTCAGTATCTTTATCAGTGACTTGGATGAGGGGATTGGGTGTATCCTCAGCAAGTCTGCTGATGACACAAAACTGGGGAGATGGCTGACACCCTGTGAGGCTGTGTAACCATCCAACAAGATCTGGACAGGCTGGAGAGCTGGGTGCAGGCAAACCTCATGAAGTTCAATAAGGACTAGTGCATCTGGGAAGGAATGACAAAAGGCACTAGTACAGCTTAGGGGATGCCCTACTGGAAAGCAGCTCCTGCAGCTCCACAGAGAAAGATCTTGGAGTCCTAGGGGACAGCAAGTTCTCCATGGGATAACAATGGGCCCTTGTGGCCAAGAGAGCCTGGGGTACTGTGAGAGACTAAAAGCTTGTCTCTCCTGATGTGACTCAACAAAGATAAAATCAACGACCACAGCCACCTTTGGGAATATGCATAAGACAAGATAATCACCCATCAAGTACCCCGTAAAGGGAGGATGGTGAGACAATGGATTCACCACATGGTCCCTGCTTTCCTGAGGGACAATATTTGGACACATAGGTAAGGACTAAAAAACTGTATGAAAGACTTGAGCAACTACTGGCTCAGCAGAAGAAAAATGGAGAACCAAAAACAGAAGGAAAACACAGATGAAGAAAAACACAGGAGAAGGACAATGCTACTGAGAGGGAAAGCACGAGAGAAGGAAAAGCCCGAGACAATGCTGCTCCGAAGAAAAGAGGCCATGGAGCCTGGAAGAAGCAGACTGAACCTTCTCTCCATGTCCTAAGATCTGCCTGCTGCAACTCATGGAGCTGAAGAGGCTGCTCAGAGGACCACATCTCTTCTCCAGCCAAAGCCTCAGCACCCTTTCTCTACAGACCCAACATCTCCTGCAGCACCTTTCTTCTACAGACCCAACATCTCCTGCAGCACCTTTCCTCCACAGACTCGAACTGTCTTGGGGGCATGAGGGGTGTGGTAATATAATTCCTTTCTTCTTCTCTCTCTCTTCTCTCTCTCTATTCTCTCTCTCTCCCCTTCTGATCCATCCACTTTATTTATGTAATAAATAGTCTAGCTTTTGATATTTTGGCCTCATTTGTGCCTCTAATTTCACAACACTGGAATATTCAAAAGAACTTGAGTCTCTTTCCCTCTCCAGACCGAGACACCTGGTCTATTCTATTCTATTCTATTCTATTCTATTCTATTCTATTCGGGTGAGTCTCATTTTTTTTCTGCCCCAGTGGGAGGCAATGGAGGATCTGCCTTCAAACTGGGACAATCTCATTGCTCTCTATGACTACATCAATGGATGTTGTGAAGATGTGGTTCTAGTCTCTTCTCACAGGTAATAGTGATAGAAAAGAGGGAACAGCCTCAAGCTGCAACTGGGTAGGTTTATACTGGACATTAAGAAAAAAATTTTCATGAAGAGAGTGGTCGGTCATTGGAATGGGCAACCAGGGATGTGGTTGAGTCACCAATCCCGGATGTGTTTAAAGGTCATTTGGATGTGGTGCTTGGGGATATGGTTTAGGGGTGAACCTTGTAGAGTTGGGTTGTCAATTTGACTTGGTGATTCTGAGGGTGTTTTCCAACCTGAATATTTCTGTGATTCTGTGATATTTCATAGCATGCATCCTTTGGGTACACTGCATGCAGTGCATCAGTAGGCTGCTGCTGTGGTAAGACTGCAGTCTTGCTACTATCATTGGTTGTCATGGCCACAAGAAATGTTCAGTAACAGGCACAAAGATTCAGAAATTTTTAAAAATTATACCACTTGTTTCTTGATATTTTTCATGGTTATAGGAAGCACTCATACAAAATAACAATATCTTTGCTATTTGTGTTTCTTAAGGAACACCAGTACACACATTTATGTGTAACACCTACTGACTAGTTTTACCAATAGTTACATGTGTTTTATCCATTTATTATTGGCATGCATGTATTAGATTTTCAAATATCTTCTATTCATGCAAGCAAGTTCAAGGAACTTGTTAATTACTTGATCTCTTCAGTGTTAAACATCATTAACAATAGGAATGACACTTTGATTCATCTGTATAGCAGTGCTGAATATGGAATTCTAAAGTAATTGCAGAAATAAAAATATGAGATTAACTGTAGTTTCTGAAAATTTGGCTAGCTGTTCAGAGTTATCCATAATGCATTCACTCAGTAAATGACTACCACAAAGGGAGATTTTTACATTGCCATGTGTTGTTGATTGTGAATTTGGTAGGCAACGGTTAGGCTTTTGTTGACAGAAATCTATCCTTCAAGGATCATATGTGTAATATTTTACTGTACCACAAGAGGTCACATAACATTTATAAATCTATGCAGCAGAAAAATTGATAATGGTTCTATCTGCAATACAGAAAAGGTAAATCTCATGCACTAAGTAAAACAGAACAAATTACAAAACAATATTTTTTTTCCATGTTAAATTACTATCAGCTTGCGTCAGCTGCTATGAGCCATATCCAAATATCTCCTCAGCTGCGCATTTCATGCTCAAGGCAAGGGAAGTCATATGCTATGTGGTACTTTCTGAATTGTTGTCAGCATATGACGTAACCTTGGAAGAAGGGCATGATCAGCCTCTCTTTGACATGGTGTGTAACATAAACTGATGTTATATGATGCATCATAGGGGATTACAGTGATCAAATAAGTGTACTTGGCAGCTCAGTGAAAAATATTAAAAGTATTAAAACTGGGTTTAGCTGGACAAATTGCTGATAGTTCAGCAAAATTATAGACACACAGAGAGATATTAAAATATTTCAGGGTGCAGCCTGAATTTGTGAGACAAGATCATTTCATAATGATACAATCCAGAATTTTCAACAGGAAATTTCTGCTTTCCAATCTTCCCCTGCAGTAAGGGAATGATAAAACCATAATTATTTGACACAAAAGAGTCTATAATCTATATAATTTAACACTGCTTAATTATGTGTCTAGGTTAAAGGCTATTATATCTTCAATAGTGTCCGTTGGGTGAACAAGACTTCATTCACTTAGGTAAACATGTAATTAAAGAGGAATGGATAGCACCATGCAGAAACTGACCAGTATAATTTTGGCCGCCTTCTCATAGTGCTGTAGTGCATTTACTACTTCTATTTTCTCTCCTAGAAAAAAATACAAAGTTTCTCAACAAAATACATTTCTATTTTATACAGAAAAACAGAACTAAAAACTTAAACTGTCACGAGGAGTAAACAACCCCAAAAGACAAAACTTATTTCAAACATATAGCCTGAAATACCTTACCAAACTTCTTTTGTAAGTGCAGTCCTCTGTGTCTTAAGAAAGGTTACAGAGAGCTAACCTCAAATGTACTCTTTTTTATATAGTTGGTTATATTAGCTTTCAGTTAAGTTTGTGTCTTTTGCAGAGTTGTGTAAGATGTACACATTGATCCGGTTTACTCTTCAAATGAGCATCAGAGAGGGACAATAATTAAATTTCTGTTACGTTTTCTAAAGTACCTCCTCAGGACTGCAGACTCTTAGGCATTTATTTCTTACAGCATAAAGATAATCTTCTATGTAAACCTGATGTTCAAGAAACCTTAATTTGGTTGGATGAACTCTCTTTGTAACCATGAACAAGTTATTCAATAACTTTATACTTCTGTTTTCTGTGGAGAAAAGACATGTTGTCCTCCTATGGTCACTAAGGGATGGAGAATAGTTGGTAAACATATGAAAGAACAAAAGAGCTTCAATTGCAAAATTAACACTTGTGTCCAAAGAAAATTCAATTTAAAATGTAAAAAACAACAAACAAAAATCCTACCCCCACAACCAACCAAAAAAACCCAATCACCCCCCCCCCCAACCCCCCCCCCCCAAAAAAAAAAAAAAAAAAAAAAAAAAAGAGAGGGAGAGAGAAAGGAGAGAGAGAGAAAAGGATTCCTGAAGAGGAGAATCGGTATCTTTTCAGAGAAAATCAAGTGCTACAACAGATGGAAAGAGGCAGAACATGGCACATCCTACAAGCCTGACATCAGGCCAAGGCTACAGAGATTGTGAATATTCTGCACTTCACGAATCTTGCAAGACCAAACATAACACTTCAAATTTCATCTCTCACTTAATCTCAAATATCCAATACATTGAGGAAAGAGCGTCTGTAATATGACCACAATTACTTAAGAATCATAGAATCAGGGAGTCAATAAGGTTGGAAAAGACCTCAAAGATCATCAAGTCCAACCAATAACTCACTCTCCTCAGAAAAATGAACACAGTGCATACGCGAAGTGACAAACTGGGGTGCTCTGAGGGTCTAAGATGCCGGGTGAGGACCTCTGTGCCACTACCTAGGGAGGGCACAGCAGTCACCGCGGCCTGTGCCTCGCAGCTCCTGGGACTGGAGGTGCCTCAGCCCAGCCAGGCTGCCCGCCCCAACAGGGCATAAGGAGCACTGCGCTGCCTGCTCTCCGATCGCCCTTTGCCCGCGGCCAAGGCATCCGGGAGGGAGAGGCTTTTGCCGAAACAAGGCAGCTACGCCCGGCACCGGCAATCCTCAGGAGAGGGAGCGCTCCTCCAGCCTGCAGCGGGCTGCGCCGGCGGGGCCGCAGCCTCAGCCGCCGAGGCGGGGCAGCGGGCGGCCGCCGCCGGGTGAGGGAGAAGAACTGGCGCTTCTTGTGCCGCTACGGCCCTCCCAGGAGCGCGGCACAGCCGGTAACAGGCACGGGACGGGGAAGCAGCCTCATAAGCGACACTTCCGCCCCACGATCGCTTCCAGCTTTCAGGCAAATGTACTGTTTTAAAAGTTGTCAAGCAATGGACATAGTTTCATGGCAATAAGTGAGATGCCTAGCTAAGAGACCGTGTGAAGTGACTGGAAGATTCTTGAGATATGAAGAGAAGTACATATTGCACAACAAGGAAGAGTTCACAAGGCTTAACCACTGCTGCTTCAAGGACTAAAGAAAACCAGGAGTTCTGTGACTCATGGGTGCTAGCTTACTCTGAGCCAGCAGTACTCCATGGGGCTGGTCCACTGTAGGAGCTCCCCAGGTGTGCTACAAGGAGCCGCACCTGAGTCAATAGGCATCAGAGGGCTTTATGTCATATTCTTGTGTACTGGCAACAGCTTGGAAGCAGAGACCCTTCACTCCTTTGTGACTAAGTCCGACATTTGAAAAGCTTGCAAGCAAAAAATGATAAAATCATACATTAGACTAATTCTGAACAATTTTCCCAAGTGAGTATGGAAGCAAAAGAAAAGTGAATGTTCTCATAGTGTTGACTTCTATTCATTAATAAGCATATTGAACACATGGATGGTTAGAGAAAGAAATCAAGGGAGACATGAGTGGTCTGATACCAGCACCTTCCTGACATCATCTGAAATCCTTCTTTCAGTCAGTAAAAGTGCAGGGAATGTCTAGCACACTGTAGTGATAGTCCACTTGCATTCTTTATTGAGATCTGTAACCATTTTAAAAAATAAAACATGAGTATCTGGCACTTGAAGGAATCTCCTCTGAAGTCTAGATATGTCTGAAGTTTTTTAATTCAACCAATTCTCCAGACATTGCTGCTAATAAATTATACACAATACACACCTACTCTTCTCCACTGTAGCTTTCAGCATCTTCTCCTGTGCCTATCTTTATTTTCCTTATTTTAAGGTATACTGTTCTTCCTTGTGGTTATGAATTCCTGGGCAATAGCAACAAATCTGAGTATAACTTAGAATATTGGACAAATTCAAGACAGACAAAACATAAGATAAAGGGAAAAAAATCAATTAGTCTTAGTTTTTCATAATGTTTAGACGCACTCTACACATTAAATTATCCATCATGGTTTGCCAGACTGAGGAGTAAGGTCTTCTGGCATGTACAATTGAGTGGCCATTGAATTTCCCTGGATAATAATAAAAAAACCCAAACACTAAACAAAAAACAACAATGAAAAAAAAACAACACCACACCAGTGCAAATTAACTTCTCTTAATTTGCTGAGTCTCTGATTCAGGCATACAACCTGTCAGCTGAATAAGTTTACGTTCATGAAAATTGAGGAGGAGTGCGTTCATGGGGCTGTTCTGCCATTTGTATGATCCTTATGCTCCTAAACTCTTCTGTGGAGTTATTTCATAGATTTATAAAATCATAGAATTATTTGGCTTGGAAGTAACCTTTACCTAGTCCCACAGTGAGAAGGGATATCAACTAGTGCAAGTTCCTCAGATCCCCATCTAACCTGACCTTGAATGGTTCCAGGGATGGAGCATCTACTATCTCTCTTGGTAATTTGCCCCAGTGTTTAACCATTCTCATTGTAAAAATATGTTCTTCCCTGCATCCAGTCTAAAATTATCCTCTTTCAGTTTCATCAGGCTCTGCTAAAAATATTGTCCTCACTATTTCCTATAGTCCCATTCCAAGTACTGAATGGCCACTATGAGATCTCCCTGGACTCTTCTCTTATTAAGCCTGAACAAGTCCAGCACTCATCCTTTCATCACAGTAAAAGTGTTCCATCCCTTGCAGAATTTTTGTAGTCCTCCTCTGGAGCCACCTCAACAGTTCCGTATCTTGCTTGTGCTGATGGCTCCAGAGATGAACACAGTACTTCAGGTGAGTTCTCACCAGAGCAGAATAGAGGGAATCACCTCTGTCCCCCTGCTGACTACACTTCTTCTGATGCGGCCCAGAATTATGCCCCACATATTGCCAAAACCTGTCCGTACATGTTTTGATCAAACCCCCTTTCTCCTTTCTGGAGTGGGTACTCAGCCCAGAGCTGAGAAAACAAAGGGCCAGGCATCAACAAGCTGGGGTAAACAACCTAACCTGCCTTGTTGGGCAAACAAGAGCGTATCACAGTATTGCCAAGGTTGGAAGAGACCTTGAGGATCATCGAGTCCAACCTGTCACCACAGACCCATGACTAGAACATGGTACCAAGTGCCATGTCCAATCTCCTCTTGAACACCTTGAGGGATGGTGACTCCACCACCTCCCCGGGGCAGCTCATTCCAATGACGAACGACTCTCTCGGTGAAGAACTTTCTGCTTACCTCGAGCCTAAACTTCCCCTGGCGCAGCTTGAGACTGTGTCCCCTTGTTCTGGTGCTGGTTGCCTGGGATAAGAGACCAACCTCTTCCTGGCTACAGCCACCCTTCAGGTCGTTGTAGAGGGCAATGAGGTCACCCCTGAGCCTCCTCTTCTCCAGGCTAAACAATCCCAGCTCCCTCAGCCTCTCCTCATAGGGTTTGTGCTCAAGGCCTCTCACCGGCCTTGTTGGACATGTTCAAGTGTCTTGATGTCCTTACTAAACTGAGGGGCCCAGAACTGGACACAGTATTCAAGGTGTGGCCTGATCAATGCGGAGTACAGAGGCACAATGACTTCCCTGCTCCTGCTGGCCACACCATTGCTAATACAGGCCAGGATGCCGTTGGCCCTCTTGGCCACATGGGCATACTGCTGGCTCATGTTTAGGTGGCTGTCGATCAGCACCCCCAGGTCTCTTTCTGTTTGTCAGCTCTCCAACCACTCCCACCCCAGCCTGTAGCTCTGCATGGGGTTGCCATGGCCAAAGTGCAGCCCCCAGCACTTGGACTTATTAAATGAGATCCCATTGGACTCCACCAATCTGTCTAGTTGGTTGAGATCCCTCTGCAGAGCCCTTCAACCCTCTAACTGACTAACATCAGCCTCTAACTTGGTGTCATCTGCAAATCTGCTGATGACTGACTCAATCCCCTCATCCAGATCATCAATGAAGATGTTAAAGAGGACGGGGCCCAGCACTGATCCCAGGGGGACACCACTGGTGACTGGCCACCAGCTGGATGTGGCACCATTCACCACCACTCTCTGGGCGCGGCCCTCCAGCCAGTTCCTAACCCAGCAGATTGTTGCCATCCAAGCCACAAGCTGACAGCTTAGCCAGCAGTTTGCTGTGGGGGACAGTGTCAAAGGCCTTGCTGAAGTCCAGGTAGACCACATCCACAGGCCTCCCCACATCTACCAGACGGGTCACCTGATCATAGAAGGTGATCCGGTTGGAGAGGCAGGACCTGCCCTTCCTAAATCCATGTTGGCTGGACCCGAGCACTTGGCCATCCTTCAGGGGTGCAGTTATTGCCGCCAGGATAATCTGCTCCATCATTTTCCCTGGCACTGAGGTCAGGCTGACTGGCTTGTAGTTTCCAGGTTCCTCCATCTGGCCCTTCTTATGAATGGGGACCACATTGGCCAATTTCCAGTCATCTGGGACCTCACCAGTGAGCCAGGACTGGAGGAAAATGATGGAAAGCGGCTTGGCCAGCTCATCTGCCAGCTCTCTCAGCACCCTAGGATGGATCCCATCCGGTCCCATGGACTTGTGAGTGTTCAAGTGGCTCAGCATGTCCCAAACTAATTCCTCATGGATTTCCGGGGCATTACACTGCTCCCTGACCCTATCACCTAGCTCAGGAGGCCACTTGTCCTGAACTCCTCCTGCCTTGCTGTTAAAAATTGAGGCAAAGAAGGTATTCAGGACCTCAGCCATTTTCTCATCTTCAGTCACAGTGTTCCCTTCCAGGTCCAATAAGGAGTGGAGGTTCTTCCTGCCCTTCCTCTTATTGTTAATATATTTGTACAAATGCTTTTTATTATCTTTCACAGATGTGGCCAGCTTAAGTTCCAACTGGGCCTTTGCCTCTCTAATTTTTTTCCTACATAATCTAACAGCTTCCTTAAACATACCTCGAGAAGCCTTCCCCTCCTTCCAAAGGTGATACAGCCTCTTTTTTCCCCTTAAATCCTCCAGGAGCTTCTTGCTCATCCAGACCGGTCGCCTTCCCCACCGGCTCATCTTTCAGCACCTGGTAACTGCCAGTTCCTGTGCCTAAAGAG
>NW_027145163.1:0-26946 GCF_026170545.1 Melanerpes formicivorus | reverse complement strand
AACAGGGATTTTATCACAAGTCTCAGCGTTCCCCTCGAAGCCGCGAGGTCACGGGATTAGGGCAGAGCCGACTCCGGGCTGGGGCAGCGATGGCGAGAGGGAGAAAGGGGAGTTCACACTCTGCTGCCTGCAGCCTGGGGGGGCCCTTTTCCTCCATTTTTCCTCCCTCTTCCTCTCTCTTCTTCCCTTTTCCTCCTCTTTCCTCCCTTTTCCCCTCCCTTTTCCTCCCTCTTCCTCCCTTTTCCTCCCTCTTCCTCCTTCTTCCTCCCTCTTCCTCCTTCTTCCTCCCTCTTCTTCCCTCTTTCTCCCTCTTCTTCCCTTTTTCTCCTTCTTATTCCCTTTCTTCCTCTCCTCCCTTTTTCCTCCCCTTTCCTCCTTTTTTTCCTCCCTCTTCCTCCCTTTTTCCTCCCTCTTCCTCCCTTTTTCCTCCCTCTTCCTCCTTTGTCCTCACTCTTCCTCCCTTTTCCTCCTTCTTCCTCCCCTTTTTCCTCCCCTTTCCTCCCTTTTCCTCCCTTTGCCTCCTTCTCCAGCCCTCCAGCGCTGGGAATGGAGCAATCCCATTCCCACAGGGAGCAGAGGGGCCGATGCCGGTGGATTTGGCTCCACAGTACCCAGACAGGGCCTCGCCGCGGAGCAGCGAGTGGGAGCATTCCCATTCCCATTCCCACGGGCGTGGGGCCAGCGGCTGGGCTCGCACGGGGCACACCCCGGCAGGAGGGTGCAGCCCAACCGCTTCACCTCCGCCCTCCCGCTCCGGCGCTGCCGGCACCACTGGGGTGGGGGGAGGTGCAGGGCTCTGTCTGTGTGTGTGTGGGGTCCCAGGTCCCCCCTTCACCGAACCCTGAAGCCCACGGGGCCAAGCGGCTCAGCCTTAGTCACGGTGGCGAGCGGTGAGTCACGGTGCCCCGGCGGCGCGCTCAGGTGAGCCATCGCTCACTGCCGTGAGTAAGGAGCTGCTGATTCCCACCCTCCTGACACCGAGCCAGGCACGACCCTCACCGCCAGAGCCCCCGAGACCCCCCCCATGTCCTGCTGGGGTCGTGCTGGGTGTCCCTGGGCAGGCTGGTGGTGCCCGCGCCGGTGGCACTGGTGGCACTGGTGGGGCTGTAAACACCCAGGCGTGGCCTTAGAAACACACAAACGGCTCCGTTGTGTTTTGCAGCTCCTGGGGACGTGTCCTGGTGGCCCTTGGCACCGTGTCCGGGTGGCGCAGCCTGGGGACACCCAGCACAGTCAGGGCTGGTGGCTCAGCCTGGCCTCGCCTGCCTGCTCTGGGGCACTCCACATCGCCCCCACTGGGGGCTCTGCCCATCGCCTCAGGCCTGGCTGAGCCAGGTGAGCCCCAGAGATGAAGTCACCCCTGGGGTGACTCAGGCATCCACCCAGGAATGGGGGGGGGACAGGCGTCCCAATGCACCCTGTGGGCAGGGGAGACCCCAGCCCAGGCCAGGTTGGGATGAAGCAGCTCCCAGCCGTGACGTGGGGCGGCTGGGGCAGGGGGAGTCACCCACCCACAGCCTGGCCCCGGTCCTGGCAGGATGGCGAATCCCTCTGGGTAGAGCAGGTGTGGGGCCATACTTGGCTGTGCCAGGCTGTGGCCCCGGTGAGGCCAGGGCTATTCTCAGCTCCCTGAGCTCACCACGGTCCCCTTCAGGACGCTGAGCTCCCTGTCCCCACTGACGCAGGGTGAGTGACTCCCTGCCCTTGGCTCTGCTGCCAGCCCCTCACGCTGCTGGCCTCTGGCCAGGACCCACTCATCTCTGCCTGTCCCCTGTCGCTGTCTGGAGCAGGACACGGCCAGGTTGGCTCAGCTGTGCCCCAACCAGCTGGCCCCAGCCCTGCCTGGGCTCTGGCAGCCACCAAAACACTGCTCCAGGGCTGGGGGCGTCTCCCCCAGCTTGCTTCCCTCCTGTACCAGCTGCACTGGCACCGACTACATCCAGCCTTGCCCTGTGCCACTGCCCTTCTGCCCCTGCAGCTCCTGTTTCCTCCTGCCTGAGCTCCACGCTGTGCCCCAGCCCACACCAAGTGCTGGAGGCGGTGTGGCAATCGCAGAAATTGGGGTCAGGAGAGGTCTTGGAGGTTGCATCAGCACCGTGGGCGCAGGCTGCCAGGCTGTGCCCACCAATGGAACCCTCCCCCGGGCACAGGCTGGAGGCTGAGGCTCCCCACTGGGGCAGGACCCATCAGAGCCCTGAGAACCCAGCCCCTGCCAGGGTGAGAGAGGGCACCTGCTGAGAGGAACCAGAGCCCTGCCCCCCCTGCCCCCCTCCCTGCCCTGGAAAGCCCCTTCCCAGCCTGGCCTTCGGATGGCTCCGTGCCAGCCTCAGCCCAGCACCAGGCGGCTGCTTCTCAGCCGCCGCAGCGCTTCTTGGTTTGCCTTAAATCATCGGCTCCAGGAGTCAGAGGACAGCTCAGCTTGTTGTTGTTATTGTTGTTATTATTATCATCATCATCATCATTATTATTATTATAAATGCTGAAGCAAGTTGCCAGCCCTGGGGAGGGGAAGGACCAAGGATTCTGGCAGCCTCTCCTCGGGTCGGGTACATGCTGAACCTCACTCCTAAAAGGAACCAAGCTCATAAAGCAAGGTGAAAGTTACAGCCCCCATCCCACCCCATCCCATCCCACCCCATCCCACCCCATCCCATCCCTCAGCTGGGGTGGTTTGTGGTCCAGCCTGGCAGAGAGCAGAGCCGAGGCTGCCCTGGCCACACGCCAGCCAGCACCACCTGCACCACCCCAGGCCTCTGCTGGTGTCCTGGGGCTGAACCCCTCGGCCCACAGCCATGGCACCACCGCCCCAAAACTCACCCCAAAGCTGCCCCAGACTTCACTTGCCCCCTGGTGTGGGCTCAGGGGGCACCCTGCTGAGAGGAGCATCGCCCAGGGGCAGGGAGTGTGGCAGCCAAGGGCAGGCTGAGGCAGTGGTGCCACCACCACAGACCCTGGCACCCCATCACACCCCCACACCAGGCCACTCCTGGGACTACTCACCCCAAAATGCACCGTGGCCACCCCAGGGTGGGTGGGACCAGTGTGTCCCATGATGCATCATGGGGAGTGTAGTCTGGGTGCCCCATTTTGGGGTGCAGCATCCTCAGCCCTGCCCAGGCTGGGGAGAGCTTGGTGCCCCAACTCGGGGGGCCCCGTGGGGTATGGCTGGGGGTGATGTCCACAGGGGACCTGCCCAATCCTACCTGCACAAAGGGTGGAAGCAGAGCTGGGAGCTGTGGGATGGATCCTGCCAAGCCCCAAATCCTGTGCCCAGGGCCAGGGGCAGTGCTGGTGTGAGGGCCACAGAGCCTGGCATGAGGTGGCACATCCCACCAGGCTGCCCCAGATGCTGGCACACGGGCACAGGCTTGGCATGGTGGCATCCCTGCCCCCTGCCTGCCCACTGCTCTGCTTGGAGCTGCATCAGGAATGTGGGAACCTCACCCAGGCCAGGGGGCACGGTGCCAGCCCAGGGCTGCAGGCAACCCTCCACACAGCTTCCCCATCAGTGCCTTGGGGGGCTTGGGACTACTGCCAGAGGGGCTGGGGTCCAGTGGGACAGTCGAGAGCCCTTATGGCACCATGGGCATGGCACCAGGCAGTGCAGACATGGGCACACTCAGACATGGCTCCTCTGCCAGGGCTGGCACCCCCAGAAGCAGCCAAAGCCAGGGAGGAGGAAGAGGAGTTCCACGAGTGTTTTGTGCCACAGGAAACCCCGAGCCAGGCTGGGGGCAGAGGGTGGCTCTGCCTCACAGCCTCATCCCTGCACACACATTTGCAGCCCCTCTGCTGGCACTGCCCTGCCTGGGTCCATGCACAGAGACACTGGCACACACCCTCCCGTGCCTGTGGCACACTCATGCCCATGCATCTTCACCCAGGTGGGTGCTGCTGCCACAGCCATGCTCCTGCCTGGCACGGTTGGCACACACCCCCCCGCTGTGGGCTCTGGCACCCCCTCTCTTCCCAGCGAGGCCACGGAGCCTCCTGCTCTGCCCTCCCTGCCCTGCTGAGGGCAGGGGAGGCTGCCACACGTCCTGCCACGTGGCCTCAGTGCCCGGCGCCGCCACCCCTGACCCCAGGCCCTGGCGCTGCTCGGGGCTGGCTCCAGGCTTGCCCACGGCCGGGGTTTATTCTGGGAACGGCAGCAGGAAATCCTGGCAGGGAGGAGAGCAGGACCCTGCCGGCTGCGGGTGGAGGCATGGGCGCCCCTGCCCTCTGCCCTGTGCCCTGTGCCGCTGGACTCGGGCACCAGGGAACCTCAGCACCTCTGGGCAGGGCTGGCTCTTGCCTTCCCTCCTTGGGGGGGCCACCCCACACCCCTTCCCCAGCTCGGATCGGGGGTCGGGGGGGGTGGGGTGGGGATGGTGCCCGGAGTTGGGGTGAGTCAGTGCAGAGCGAGGAGCAGATGGAGGAGTCCAGCCCTGGGCAGGACCTACTGTGCCACATTCCCCAGCGCCCAGACACGCTGCGGGGAGACCGGCTGGGCTCAGCCTGGCGAGGGAAACTGAGGCATGGGCCGGGGAAGTGACTCACCCAGCCTGCGCCGTGGCCTTTTAAATGCCCTGCTGGGGTTAGATAATGGGCGGAAGGATCAGAGGGAGCCCAACAACCTCTCATTACACCTCTGGCTCCCCACAGTGCCTTCAGCTCCCGATGGAGACCTTGGGCCGTGCCAGGCCGGTGCCCTGCCCCGAAAGGCTCCGGGCTCACCCCGCGTGTGCCGGGCGGCTGCTGGCGTGGGCTGGGGCACACCCTGGCACACCACGTGCCAGCGAGGGACGTGGGGGCTGGACCCGAGCCTGGCCAGAGCCAGCTGCCTGCAGAGCCTGGAGGGGAAGCCAGGTGCTTCGCCAGCCCCTCGCCTGGGCGATGCCAGGAGTGTCCTGGGATGCCCCCGGGCTGGCAGCCCCTCCGGCTGGCGCTGACCGTGAGGGCAGGAACTGGAGCTCCTCGACTGCATCAGCCAGGGGGATGGAAAACTTTGAGCTGCTTGCCATGGGGAGGGGATGGAAGCACTGCACTGGGGCTCTCCTTCTGCTTTTCTTCCTTCTCTCCTCCCTTGCAGGGGGGCAAATGGTGCCCAGAATCCAGCTCTGGGCTCACACAGAGGCTGACAAGGCTGGGTGGCAGGCACAAAGCAGTTCCCAGGGCACCATCCTGCTGTGGTGCTTGGTGCTGTGCACGGCTGGGGTCGGGAGGAGCAAGGGTGCTGCCGGCAGGGCTGGGCTGGCGTCGGGTGCGCGCTGCAGGATTAGGTTTTGAGGGGAAATGCGATACGGCAGCGATAGGTTAGGCTGCAGGCGATTAGATCAACCTGCGGGTTTGGGAGCAGCAGCAGAGAGAGGCTCTTGGGTAACCTCTGCCACCCTCCCCGGGGCAGCAGGGCCCCCACCAGCCCCCACCCTCACCACCAAAAATGCAGCAACGTCGTCACTCCTGCTGCGACAGAGAGGCAGAGCCTGGGGAGCCCACTCGTGCTCGGCGTGGGGCCGGGGGGGGGAGAGGAGCTCGGCCGAAGCAGAACCAAACAACAGCAAAATCGAAACTGGCCCTGCAGCAGCCCCGGCCCCCCCTGCCCCTCGCCAGGCAGCCTGCGAAGTGACAAGCATCAGCTGGGGGGTCCCAGGGGCTGAGCTTCCAAAGGGAAACGCTGCCCGTTGAGCCCCCAGCCCCCCCCGACCCTTCCCTTTTCCTTTGCTGAACCCAAGGTGAATTCAGAAAGCTCCTGGCCAGCCCTAGCTGCACATCTGGCACAGCCTGGCTCCACTCATCCTCACTCTGCTCCTCCTGGAGCAGGTACCCGCAGCCTCTAGACCCCTCCCCCCCAACACGCCATAGAGCTGTCCCGGACCCTCCTCAGGATGCATCCCAGGACCCCTGCGTGGCCATGTCCCATGCCACCAGGAGCAAAGAGGCTGCAGCACAGCTGCTCCTGGCTCTCCAGAGTGGGACGGGGATGTAAAGCAGCTCTGGCCGAGCACGGCTGCAGCAGACGGGGGGCATGTGGGGTGCAGGGCCCCCTCCCCAGCTGATGGTGCTGTTGGAGGGGCCCCTGCCTGTCCCCCTCGCTGCGGGGTGCTCTGGCTTTCCCCATGCCATGCTGAGAGCCTGCAGGAGCTGCCCGCGGGGTTGTTTTGCAGCCCCCTCCTCCAGCAGGACCCCGCACCCGTGGGGGGCCCCAGCTGGGCCGGGAGATGCAAGGGGCTGCAGCCAGCCGGGGTCGGGGGCCGGAGCCCATCTGCTGGGACAGGATGTGGAGCCGGACGGGGGACACAATGTGGGGAAGCAACGAGGGGCGAGCAGGGACAGGGACATCCCGCATCCGGGAAATCCCCGGCTAGGAGAGAGCGAGATCCCGGCCCCTCCAGGTGTGCTCAGGGAGAGGGCATAGCAGGGACAGAGGCAGCTCCAACTCCTCCTGGCCCCTCACATCCCCCCCTGCCCCCTCCCATGCCGGGCACTCCCTAACACCCTGCACCTGCCTGGCCCGGGGGGTGCCCTGCCTGCAGCAGCCTGTCCGCGGGCAGCTGGGACGCCAAGGAGCTGGTTGTGCTGGGTGCCCGGGGTGGGAGCAGGGTCTGCTCAGCCCACACAGGTGTGGCCACGCCGGCTGCAGGCAGGGAAGCTCCGCACCCGGCCGGCCTCGTCTTGCTGGGTGGCAGGAGCCTCCCGCGCCGCTCTCCACCCCGGGGCGGGCAGGGCTGGCACACCCCAGCATTACGCTCCAGAGCAGCTGCCGGCGCTGCCCGGGCAGGGAGGGGGTGGCAGAGCCAGGGCAGAGCCGGTCAGCACGGCCAGGTGTGGATGGGGGATGGCGAGAAGCCATCGCCTGTCCTGTGCGTGGCTCTCGCCCTTCCTGGGCCACCCGGAGCCCCGCGGGGTCCCCTGCACGCAGTGGGAAGCAGATGGGGTCAGGCTCAGCAGCTGCTCGGGACGTGCCCTGCGGGGCTGCGGCTCACAATGACCCCATTGAGGTGTGGGGAGACAGAGGAAGGGGGGGGATGGGATACCCAAGGTTGCGGTGGCAGAAGTGACTCCAGTGTCACGCCAGTCCTCAATCCCTCCTATTGACACCCCTTCGGCACATGGGCAGCCCTTGAGGCAGTGGGGGCGAGGGCGCTGCCGTCTCCTCCTCCCCGCCACATGCTGGGGCATCCCAGAGGGCAGCCGGTCCTGCCCCCTCCCCTCCCCCCCCAGCTTCCCCTCCCCACCCCGGGCCCCCAGCCCGGCGCCAGCCCCGCCAGGAAGAGCCCCGCACTGGGGCCAGCTGCAGTCGCTTCCTCCCAGTCAGCTCCGCCAGCAACTGGGGGAGCTCGTGGGGAATTTTGAGCCCAAACCGAGCTGTGGACGGAGCCCTGGGGCTTGCTGGGGCTCACACTGGGACGGCTGGGTGCTGGATGCTGTGTTCCAGCCGGGAACTCCTTGGGAACCTCCCAGCTTTACCAAGGGCGAAGTCCCGGCACATCAAAGGCAGGCGGGGGCACGGGAAACAGGGCAGGAGCCTTCGGTCCCTGCCAGCGCCCGGCTCTGCCACCCCGCAGTGCTCCCACTGCCCCGCACCAGGGTCCCGTGTTGGCACACCTGGGTGCAGGGCTGTGCCCCCCTCCCCCCCGCAGCGTGGCACCCTGCCCATCGCTGTGGCAACAGCCACCAGCTCCGGCTGTATTTTCTGCACCGGGGCTGCCGTGGGAACCTGGACCGGTGCCACCTCATTCCGCTCGGGCTCTCTGGGCTGTCTTTGTAGCCGGCATCGAGCCCAGCTGGCAGCAGCTTCCTCCCCGGCCTCCCCCTGCCCCGCACGGGTCATGGCCCCGGCTGGAGGTGGGGGTGGTGGAGCCTGGTGGGAGGAGGCTTCCTTCAGACCCCCAGCACAGGCCCCCTCCGCCCTCTCCACACAGCCTGCGGCTTTGGGCTGGCTCCAGGCTTGCCCCAAGCAAGGGTTGTGCCCACAGCACCCCAAATCCCTGCCAAGGCACCTGGGACCACAGGGCAATGTGCCATGCCCCTCACTCGACCCCAGCAACCCCCAGGGGGGTGTGTGTTTGGGGGGTGGGTGGGGGTAACCCCAAAACTGGCATCCCTGAGCAGCACAAGATTCTGGGATTCCCATGTTCCCCTCCCTGCTCTCCACAGCCTGCCAGTGGCTGTCCCCAGCTGTGCCTCAGTTTCCCCAGGAGAGAGAAGTTGCCCCGGGCCAAGGGTTTGCCTGGCTCGCCAGCGCAGCGCTGCAGGGCTCTTGGCCCGGGAGCTGCACGGCAAGCACCATCCTGCTGCCTGCAACACCCTGCCCTCTGCAGCACCCGCTGGCAGCTGCTCCTGCACCCCGATTTTAGAGGGGGAGGCTGGGGCGGGGGGTGGGGGGGAAGACGACACAGAGCTCCCCACAGTTCCACTGCCATCTGCCGGCAAATCACTCACCCCCCCTAAAGAAAAAAAGCCAACCCAGCTCAGCACCCAGAACCCATGGCTGGGCCAGATCCTGCCCCGATCCCGGGTCCCCTGCTCCTGCCCGCGGGGATTTTCCCAGAGCCCTGCCATGCTCCCCAGCACGGGGGCCACGTGCGTGGGAGGTCAGTGGAAAAGGAGCATTTTCCAGCTCTGGAAAGCCAGGGGAAAGAAAGGTTAGAGGACGGAACGATTAACGCAGCGCGGGTTAATCATTACAGCCGCGCTCCCCCCGCAGGAGGAAGTTGCGAGGAGACGGCCTCCGAGCCACCCAAGGGCAACGTGGCCCAAGGACATGGCCAGGCTCCTGCTGCCAGCCTCTGCAGACCTTCCCACGCTGGCACCGGGGCCACAGGCCAGCAACCCACGGCCACGGGGGCCGGGGAAGGGTCCTAGCTGCAGCCGGGGGCCACAAAGCCTCGGCAGGGAGCTGCCGGGCATCGGGGCTCCCCAAGCTCCTGGGGAGAGGGGGGGGGGGGGGGCTGTGAGTGGAGCTGCTGCTCTTTATCACCCACAGCCAGGGCCGAGGGGGCAGCGCCTGGTGTCGCAAGGTGGGCACTGAGGACACGAGGTGATAGCAGCAGCTCAGCACCGCGGGGCTGGGGCAGGGAAAGGGGAGGCTCTGCCCGGTGAGTCAGAACTGCCGGGAGCTGGGGGGGGACGACTCCTGGGGCTGCGGTGGGAATTCGGGGTTTGGTTTTCCTGCCGAGAGATGAGAGCTTGAACCTTTCCCCTGCATTCAAGGGCTGGGTGTGACGGTGGAAAGGCCGAGCGGCCAAGCACGGGGAGGGGACATGCGGCAGCCGGAGAATGAACCCAGCAGAGCCTGGTCCCTCTCGGAAATCATCCCCCAAGAGGAGCGACGCCGTCGGCACCGCCGGCAGAGAGGGTGATGATGCTTCACTTTCCGAGCACTCCCCAGCCCAGCTCCCCACCCTCCATCTGGCAGCAGAAGATGCAAGTCATGGGTGAAAGCCCTCGGTGGAAAGGAAGGCGGAGGGTGGCAGCCGCCCCCCGCCCCGCTCACGCCGCTTTCCAGGCAGCCCTTCCCCTCCTGGCCTTAGCACTTCCCTCGCACGCCCACCCCGCCCCGCAAGCCGGAGACAAACATCCTGGGCTCCCGGAATAACTCTGCTGATGCTCCCAGCCCTGTGTCCTCCTTGCTGGAATGGGGACCAAGGCACTGCCCCAGCACCCACCGCCCCGAAAAGCATCGAGGGAAAACCCTTTTGCCCCAGTCCTGCGTCCCAAGGGCAAGTGGCAGCGCTCCAGGGACAGCCAGCTGGAATAGCTCCGGGAGACACCGGCCTGGGGAGGAGAGGAGGGAGGATTCACCACTGAGTCACATCAGGGGTGGTCCACACCAGGGCCTGACCCCCCAGCTGTCCCTCTCCAGGTCCATCCCTGCAGCGCTGAGGCCAAGCTGGGAGCAGGGAAGGGTTTTGCCCTCCAGCTCAGCCCTAGCCGCACAGCTCCTGCACCAAGCAGAGGCAGAGAGAGCATTTTGGTGGCATCCAGCGGGATGTGACTGATGGAGGCTCCAGCGTGGGCAGAGGGAGCGAGAGCTGAGCGCAGGGAGCCGGGGGAGGAGAACGCCCACGCTGACAGCCCCAGATAAGGAGCGGCGAGAGGAGAGGACAGAGGTGAGGGGCTCCGAGCCCAGGGCACGCCAGGGACACCCCGAGAATGGGGAGAGCCTGGGGATCCACCCCCACACATCACCCTGCCAACCCCCCAAACCGCGGGGCAGGGCGGGAGGGGCTGCAGTGGCAGGGTGCAGGATCCTGCCCAGCACCGCTCCAGCCCTGCCTGGCAGTGCCAGCGGGTTGGCAGAGTGGGGTTTGGGGAAAAGCCCTTTCCCCACACCCCGCTCGGGGGGTGGTGGTGGTGCAGCCTGAGGGGGTCACTGCCACCTCTTGGGGGTAGGGACCTTGGGCTCCCTCCCTCAGCCACCCGCGGGTGGACACACGCGTGTCCTGGCCGCTCCCCCCTCTCCAAACCAGACTACAAGTCCCAGCAGGCACCACAGCCAAGGGCACCGCGCGAGGGGTGGGCACGGCCCGAGTGCTGCCACCCCTCCTCCCTTCCTCCCCTCCCCCGGCCCTTCCCCACCGGCAGCGCTGGCGGGAGGCAGTGGGAAGGAGCTGGTGAGAGGACGCTGACGGAGACACTTCTTTCCCAGCCTAAAAATAGCAGCTGGCCGTTTCCCCAGCTTCCCGGCCTCGCCAACGCGCTTCCATTAGATGAAATAAAGCGAAAAAAATACACACACACACACAAAAAAGCCAACAACCAACCTCCCCTTCCCCCTCCCCCCCCCAAAAAAAGCCAAGCACCTTCCGTCAGAGCGGGCGGCGGCGTGCGGCGGTGCCGGGAATAGAAAGCGGGGAGAGGGGAGAGCGGCAGCGAGCGGAAGAGGCAGCGGAGCTGCTGCTCCTCTGTCCCCAGCTATTCCCCAGACGTTTTAATTAGCACTGGCTCTGCCTCTGAGGCTTTGCTCAGGCGAGGCACAACGCGTGACCTTTGGAGGGGAAAAAAAAAGGGGGGGGGCGGCCCCCGAAAAAGAAGGGGGGGGGAGGACGAAGAGAAAAGAAAGGGGAGGAGGGGAAGGAGAAAAGAAAGGGGGGGGAAGAAGGAGAAAAGAAAGGGGGGGGAAGAAGGAGAAAAGAAAGGGGGGGGAAGAAGGAGAAAAGAAAGGGGGGGGAAGAAGGAGAAAAGAAAGGGGGGGGAAGAAGGAGAAAAGAAAGGGGGGGGAAGAAGGAGAAAAGAAAGGGGGGGGAAGAAGGAGAAAAGAAAGGGGGGGGAAGAAGGAGAAAAGAAAGGGGGGGGAAGAAGGAGAAAAGAAAGGGGGGGGAAGAAGGAGAAAAGAAAGGGGGGGGAAGAAGGAGAAAAGAAAGGGGGGGGAAGAAGGAGAAAAGAAAGGGGGGGGAAGAAGGAGAAAAGAAAGGGGGGGGAAGAAGGAGAAAAGAAAGGGGGGGGAAGAAGGAGAAAAGAAAGGGGGGGGAAGAAGGAGAAAAGAAAGGGGGGGGAAGAAGGAGAAAAGAAAGGGGGGGGAAGAAGGAGAAAAGAAAGGGGGGGGAAGAAGGAGAAAAGAAAGGGGGGGGAAGAAGGAGAAAAGAAAGGGGGGGAAGAAGGAGAAAAGAAAGGGGGGGGAAGAAGGAGAAAAGAAAGGGGGGGAAGAAGGAGAAAAGAAAGGGGGGGGAAGAAGGAGAAAAGAAAGGGGGGGGAAGAAGGAGAAAAGAAAGGGGGGGGAAGAAGGAGAAAAGAAAGGGGGGGGAAGAAGGAGAAAAGAAAGGGGGGGGAAGAAGGAGAAAAGAAAGGGGGGGGAAGAAGGAGAAAAGAAAGGGGGGGGAAGAAGGAGAAAAGAAAGGGGGGGGGAAGAAGGAGAAAAGAAAGGGGGGGGAAGAAGGAGAAAAGAAAGGGGGGGGGAAGAAGGAGAAAAGAAAGGGGGGGGGGCACAAAGGAACCCGGTGGGGGGGGAGGCAAAGGACCCCGGGGGGGGGGGGGGCAGAAGGGAGAATAAAGGCAGCACTGCAAGGCAGTGGAGCAGCCCCAGAGGCTGGGACGTCGCTGGGCTCCGGCGTCAGGCACGCTGAAGGCTTTTAATAAGCTCCAGAGTGAGAAATTTAACACCAGAGGCACTATTTTTGATCCCTCGGTGAAGGGAGGGAGGGGAGAGACAGAGGGAGCGAGAGGAGGGGGAGGAGGAGGTGGTGGTGGTGGTGGTGAGGAGAAGGAGGCAGCCAAGATTACATCCTGGGTGGCAGCGGCCAGAAATAGCCTTGCCCCTGCTCCGGGAGCAGCAGGCAGCCAAGCTGGCGGCCCACGGGGAGGGCAGGCAGGAGGCTGGGCCTGCTGTCCACACAGGAGGGCCAGTGTGTGGTGGCAGGCTGGGAGAGTGCAGGCAAAAGGGCATCAGAGCCAGGTGGAGGGGCTGCAGCCCCACATGCCACGGGGGGGCAGCGGCTGTCTCAGCTGGTGAGCCCACGGCGTGGGGGCTGTGCTCCAGAGAGAGCCCAAAACTCCCTCCAGGGAGAGGCAGGGAGGATGGCAGCGAGCAAGGAGCCTGGCAGCAGATGGTGCTGCTGGCAAGACAGGTCCCTGGGTGTCTGGCACAGGCAGAACCTGCCCCTGGCTCCAACCTGCTCCTTCCCAGCACTGCTGCTGCTTCTGGAGGCGTGTGGGGACCGGCGAGCTCCCTGCAGACACACCAGCACCTCCCAGCTCCTCCCAGCTAGCTGCCTGCAGCCCAGGGCAGCCTCCTTGGCCAGCTCACAAGCCCCCAGGCAAGCAGCAGCTTCAGCAGAGCCTCAGCAGCCACCCCCAACGCACAGGGGTGCAGGGAGGACTCCCCACCCAGCTGCTTGCCTCTCCACACCAAGGCCAGCTCCAAGGAACAGGGCAGGGGAAGTTCCCCAGGCTCTATGGAAATGCAGCAGCAGGGGAATGGGGCAGAGCCCAGGCAGCTGCTGTCCAGCTGCAAGGAGGAGCATGAATCACAGAGTGGTAGAGGATGAAAGGGATCTCTGGAGATCACTGAGTCCAACCACCCCCTGCCAAAGCAGCATCACCCAGGGCAGGTCACACAGGGAGGAATCCAGATGAGTCTTGAATGTCTCCAGAGGAGGAGACTCCACAACCTCCCTGGGCAGCCTGCTGCAGGCCTCCAGCAGCCTCACACCCAGAGAAGCTTCTCCTCAGGTTGAAGTGGAACTTCCTGGGCTCCACTTTGCAAGAGCTGGAAGTGTTCTGGAAGAGGAGCTTGAGAAGGAAGAGCTCAGCTGAGGTGAATCCTGCAGCAGCAGGGCCGGGATGGGGCATGGGGGAGGCAAGACAGCAGCCCTGGCACAGACCTGTGGCTGCCCTGTGGGTGCCCTAATCCTGCTGTCCCCTGGATTAGTGCAGGTGGCTGACAGCACAGGCAGGGGGTTAGAAAATCTGCCTGAGCTACCTCCAGCAGGTGAATCCCCAGGACAGGACTGGGGGAGGGGCATGTCCCCTTTTCCCTGAGGGAATTGGACCCCCCCCCAGAGCAAGAGCCCTGGCGCAGGGCAGGTGCTGCCCACGGGCAGGCAGCCCTGGGCGCAGTGTGAGCCGAGGTCTGCTGCCTGGGAAGAAGGCAAAGTGCTGCCAGCAGGGATTTCATCTCCTTTTAATTGCTCAGAGCCTGCTCTCCTCCTCCCTTTGTCCCTCTCCATCTGCACAAGGTCGGGGTGGGGGGGGAAGCCAGGACACGGAGGACAACCCCCAAGGGCTTCTCTGCGCCGGCCGTGGGATTCCTGCAACACAAGAGGTGGAGTCTGGGTTGGTTTGCAGCAGGGCTGGGCTGGGGTAGAGCACTGGAGCCTGCTCCCAGGGCTTGGCTGCTGGCTTGGGCTGTTAAGGCACCAGGAGCAAACAAGAGGCAGCAGCCCTCCTGGACCTGACCTCGCTGGCCAAAGAGCAGAAGGACCAGAGGGGAAGGGGGGAAGCTGCTGCCCTGCCTGCTCCAGGAGAGGCTTTGGGTGACTCACCTGCCAGGCACAGCTCAGTGTCCCAGCTGCCAGCACGTGGGAAGATGAGGCATGAGGCAGAGTTTTAGCAGGGAAAAGGGGCCACAAGGGTCAGCAGCTTGGCCTTGCCCACCCTGAGGCAGGAGCTGTTTGTTTTCCAAGGGTGCATGGAGCAGAGGCCACATCCTGCCCTCTCCTGGCCCCCCTCGAGATGCCTGCAGCTCTCCCTGGCAGCAGCACAGCCCCAGCAGGCTCCCAGCCCCTGGCAGAGTGGCCCAGGGTGGCACCAGGCCCTGCTGCCATCCCAAGAGCCTCCACAAGCCCTTTACAGAGTGGGGGAGCCCAGAAAAGGGAAAGCTTTTGTGTCACCGCCCCCTGAAACCCCAACACAAAGCCCTTCCCCTCCCCCACCAGCCTGGGGGCTGCCAGGGGAAGCAGGTGGCAGGGGTTGGTCACCTCAGCTGGGACAGAGGTGCCACTCACCTGGATCACTCCAGGGCTTTCACAAGGGCTTCATTGGCTTCTACTTTAATCTGAGCTTCTGCTTTAGCTGCCTCATCAGCCGCCGCAGCCATCTCTGAAACTGCCTTCTCCAGGTTTGATTTTGCAGTCTTGAAGACGAGAGCACAAGGGATGTGTCACTGGGAGCCCACCACAGGGCAGCTGACCTGTCCCACAGCCCACCTGTGAGTCAGCCTCTCCCTTCTCACTCCTCCCTTTCCCTCCCTGCAGCTGTTACCCCACGCACAGGGGCCCCACAGACCGGCTGAGCCCTTATCAGCAGGCCCTGCTGGGAAAATGCTGATCTGGGGAGCAAGAGGGGTGGAGAGGGGTGGAGAGGGGCGAGATCAGCACCTGTCTGAGGGGAGGGAAGTGGCCTGCAGAAGGGGTGGTGACTGCACAGCCTGCGGAGAGGTCACCCAGGAGGAGCCCTGGGACTTTGACCCTCAGCAGCAGGTGATGGGGAAGCTCAGGGTGAATCATAGAATTGTTTGGCTTGGAAAAGACCTCTAAGATCACTGAGTCCAGCCAGCAATCCACCACCACCACCATGACCATTAAACCATGCTCCCAAGTGCCAGGGCCACACCTCCTCCGAACACCTCCGGGGCCGGTGACCCCACCGCCTCCCCCGGGCAGCCCGCTCAACGGCATGGGCAGGGCCTGGGCACGCTTCCCTACAGCCCCAGAAGGATCTGGAGGCAAGGGAGCAGATCCCTGCTGCAGGAAGGAGCTCACAGGATACTCACAGCCAGGTCCAGCATGTCCATTGTCACTGCCTCCTCTGCCAGCACCTGCACGGTGGAGTCCGCGTTCACCGTGACGGAGCCGCTGCTCACTGCGGAGGCAGGAGAGCAGGGCAGGGTCAGGCAGGGCTGCAGGTCACAGCATCACACAGGATCTTAGGGGTCAGAAGGGACCTCTCTGAAGGTCATCGAGTCCAACCCCCCCCTGCCAGAGCAGGAGCATAGAATCCAGCAGAGGTCACACAGGAACACATCCAGGCAGGGCTGGAAAGGCTCCAGAGGAGACTCCGCAACCCCTCTGGGCAGCCTGCTCCAGGGCTCTGTGACTCTCACAGTGAAGAAGTTCCTCCTGATGTTGAGGTGGAACCTCCTGGGCTTCAATTTGTATCCACTGCCCCTTAGCCTATCCCAGGGTGCAGCTGAGCAGAGTCTGTCCCCCCCCTCCTGACCCCCAGCCCTCAGATATTGATAAGCATTGATCAAATCCCCTCTCAGTCTTCTCCTCTCCAGACTGAACAGCCCCAGGGCTCTCAGCCTCTCCTCATCAGGCAGTGCTCCAGTCCCTTCAGCAGCTTCACCTTGGACTCTCTCCAGCAGATCTCTGTCCCTCCTAAACTGGGGAGCCCAGAACTGGCTGCAGCATTCCAGGTGAGGTCTCACCAGGGCAGAGCAGAGGGTGGAACCTCCTCAGATGGACCTCCTCTGGAGCTCCACGCTCAGGACAGTGCTGGAGAGCTCATCCCCATGACCTCCACCATCCCTTAGTCAAAACAAAACCTCAGTGCTCTCCTGGAACCTTTCCCAAGCCCAGCAGGGAACTCAGCTCCTACCAAAAGGGAAGCTACAGCAGCAGGTGGCTGAGCAGAAGCAACAAAACCTGACCCAGGAGCCTCTAATCACAGAATCCCAGCGTGGTGGTGGGGACTGGAAGGAACCTCTGGGTATCATCCAGTCCAACCAGTTTGGCCCTGCAGAGCAGCCCTTGGGAAAGCAGAAATCCTTACAAGTGCCCCCCCCGGGGGGCATATCCACCTTGGCTGGCAGCATGCAGCACGGTGAGACCCCTCCCCAGGTGGTCTCCCTCCTCCCCAGGTGGACTTACCAAAGTACTTGGTGGCTGTGCCATCCTCAGCATAGACTGTCACAACTCCTGGCCTGAGGACCTGCAGGGTGGGCACATGAGAGGCCAGGATGCCAAAGGAGCCTGTCAGAGTGGGCACATCCACCTGCTTCACGTTGGCACCGTTGTAAAACACCTGCAGAGGGAGGGCAGAGCAGATGGCACCAGTCCCCAGGGGGGGAGGGAAGGAGAGAAGCAGCTCCCCGGCCACGCTGGGCAACCTGCTCCCACCCTGAGGGCGCAGCCCAAGGGTTTGCCACCCAGCAAGGCGCAACCAGGACACCCTGACCCGTCACAGGGCGGGAGCAGGGCCGGGCTTTGGAGGAAGGGTCCTGGCAAGAGGGAGTGGGAAAGCGCCGGGAGGCTCGGGAGCGGCGCGGTGGCGGCGGCAGGGAGGCGGCAGACGGAGCCGGGAGTGGGCGAGAGGAGAAGGGCGCAGCCGGGGCAGGGCGCAGCCGGGCAGGGCGCAGCCGGGCAGGGCGCAGCCGGGCAGGGCGCAGCCGGGCAGGGCGCAGCGAGCCCCTGCCGCCAGCCGGCACCGCGCCGTCCCGCACAGCACCCATCCTGCTCGCACCCGGCGCCCTGCCCTGGCACACCGCTGAGCCCCGCCGCCGCCCGGGGCAGCCCGGGGCCGGGGCAGGCAGAAGCTGGGTCCCGCTCCCGGGAGCGCGGCCAAGAAACTGCCCCGGGCTGGCGGGGGCCCCAAGAGCGGCTCCGGGAGGACCGGGGGCCGGGGCTGGAAGAGCAAGAACGTCACCCCGCGGGCCCCGGCGGCGCTGCAGCGGGCGAAGGGAGAAAGGAGCGGCCGGCCCGGGAGAGGATCTCGGCAGAGGAGAGCCAGGGCCCGAGGTCACGGCCAGGGCCCGAGGTCAGGGCCAAGGGCAGGGCCGGTGACAGCACAGCGGGAGCGGCAGGCGGCACGGCGCAGCCCTCACACCGCACCACCCTGCTCCGCACCGGGACCCTTCCCAGCCCCAGGGACTCCGTCCCCCGGTCCCGCCGCTTCCCCCGGTCCCGCTCCTTGCCGGCCCCAGGGGCACTCGCTCCCGCTCCAGCCCCGGCGGCGGCTCCGCAGGCCTCGCCTCGAGGCCCGCAGCCGGGGGGGAGGTCCCGGTTCGGCCGGCCGGGGCTGGGCCCAGCGGCTACCTGCGTGGGCGAGGCGAAGGTGAAGGCCATGGCGGCCGGCCCGGCGGCGGGCTCGGCATAGCCGCGGGCATGGGGCGGCGGCAGCAGCGGGCGGGCGGCGAGGCGGAGGAGGAGACGGCGGGCGCGGAACATGGCGGCGGCGGCGGGCAAGGACGAGCGGGCGGCGCGGGGCGGGGCCAGGCCTGGCGGGGGCGGGGCCACAGCTCCCGGCGTGCGCCGCGCCGCAGCCAGACTACACAGCCCGTGGGGCAGCGGGCGGCGAGCGCCAATGACGTCATCCGTGTGCGACGGAGAGCATCACGGGATCGGTAGTTCTTTACCACCACACCCCGAGTCCTCCTCGGGTTAGGGACGACTCGGTCCGGGGCGGGGAGTGTGTGTGTGTGGGACTGCAGCGCAGGAGGCTTCCCCAGCCTGCGACCTCTCTCCGGGCGGACAGCAGGGGCTGGGGCGGCCCCGGCTGGGTGCAGGCAGGGCTGGTGCGGGCAGGGCACGGTGCGGGCAGGGTTGTGGCTCAGGCAGGGCTGTGGTTCAGGCAGGGCTGTGGTTCAGGCTGGGAGTTGTGGTTCAGGCAGGGATTTGTGGTTCAGGCAGGGATTTGTGGCGCAGGCAGGGCTGTGATGAAGGCAGGGATTTGTGGGTGCAGGTAGGGATCTGTGGTGCAGGCAGGGCTGATGCAGGCAGGGCTGTGGTGCAGGCAGGGCTTGGGGCAGCCCCTGTCCCCACGTGACGCCCGCGCCGCGCGGGGGGCGGCTCCGGTTCATTCATAAATCCCGGGGCCGCACCGAGCGCAGCGGCGGCGATGGAGCCCCGGTCCCGGTTGTAGGTGAGTGTCTGGCCCCGCCGCCTCGCAACAGCCCCTATCGCGACAGCCGCAGCCGAGGGGAGCCCCCATCACGCCCCACCGCGCCCGGAGGTCCCGGAGCCTCCTGCCTTGCTGTCACCAGCCTTGCCTGCAGCCCTGCCCGCATCCCCGCCCCACTGCCCTGCCCGCATCCTCCTCCCACATCCCTGCCCCACAGCCTCCATCCCCGCCCCACATCCCTGCCTGCATCCCTGCCTGCATCCCTGCCCCACATCCTTCCCTGCATCCTCCATCCACATCCCTGCCCCACATCCCTGCGTGCATTCCTCACCACCGGGATGGTTCGGGGGGGATCACGAAGAGGAGTTCCTTAACCCTCTCTACCCCCCAGGACATACACGCGCGTGGGGAACACAACCTCCCGTCCCCCTCTCCCCCTTCCCCGTGCCCCCTCCCATGGGCTCCCACGTGCAGAAGCGCGGCGGCACCAGGGTCCCACTGCCCCAAACTCCCCCAGCCCCTGGCACCCGGCAGCGACCCCGTGTCCCAGCCCCGTGTCGCCCAGCCAAGGGGGACAGCCCTGGGGACCGGCCCCCCTCCTCCAGACAATGGCCGGCCTGTTCCCGCCGGGTCGCCATGGAGACAGGATTCCACCATGATGGGGAACAGCAGGGACATTCTTCCTGCCCCCCCCCCCACGCCCCCCCGGCTCAGGCCTGAGGGTGCCACGCAGGGATCCCGCCCGTGGGGTGCCCACCCCGCCTGGCTCTGCAGACCCTCGTCCGGGGTCCTCCCTATGCCCGGCGTCCCCAAAAATGCTGGGGGCCAGAGGAGGGTCCCCCACCCCCTTCTCCTGCCCCCGGAGGGGGTTCACATCGCCCCGCGCTGCCCAGCAGCTGGGAGATACCCGAGGGCGTGTGCGGAGGGGTTGTCTTTGCCCCGGGTGGTCCCCAGCACTCCGGAGTCCCCCCGAGGGATGCGTACCCCGGCCCGTGACAGGGCTGCCCCCAGCCCCGTGAAGCGCAGACGTCACCGATGACAGGGTCACCCCCGGCGCTGTCCCCGACAGTGGCTTCCCCCCCCCCCCCCCAACACCGCCCCCGGTGGCTCCATTCACATTTTTTTGCTGACCTGATTTTGAGAGGTTTCCAAGCGCCCCCCCCGGCACCAGCGTCGCCCATCCCCACACCAGTACGTCTCACTCCCTCACCGGTATCAGCCCACTCTGCTCAGCCCCACACGGACCCGCGATGGGATCTCGGAAGCCCCCGGGAGGAGCCCTCCGGGAACCTGCACGGGAAGGGCTGAGCGGAAGGGGGTCTCGGCCGGCGTTAAACCGGGGGGGTGGGCACCCAGGTGTGTGTCCCCCAGTCCCTTTTTCATCACCGCCCCATCCCCCTCGGGCCCCTCGGCGGCCCCGTCCCCTCCCGCGCGGGGACAGCCGGTGACGGAGCTGACTCAGAAGCGTCACCCACCGAGCTCCGGCGACACCCACGCCAGCTCCCTTGACATGAGGCGTGGGGCAGCCATCTGTCACCCTGCCCTGCCGGGATGCCCGACTGCTGTTCCCCCCCACGACACTCCCCCCCCCCCACCCCCCAAGCTCCCGTGGACAGCCCGGACCCCAGCAGTGCTGGGGGGGCTGCGTGTCGGCTCCTCGGGGACAGCTCCTGTGGAACGATGTCACCTCCACCCTTGCGACCCCCCCGCGCCAGGGGCAGGGCCAGGACTCCCCGAGCCAGTTCTTGCCACTGGGACCGGCATGGGGAGCGTGGGGCTGCCGGTGTGGGGCTCCGGGTCGGGGGTCTGCCCCCCACGGAGCCCCGAGGCTGAGAGTGGAGTGATTGCAGTGCTTGTCCCACCTCAGCGACTGTCCCCGGGGAGGGGCAGGGGTCGTGCCGCTTTCTCCCCATCCCCGCTTCTCCCCATCCCCGCTTCTCCCCATCCCCGCTTCTCCCCATCCCCGCTTCTCCCCATCCCTGCTTCTCCCCATCCCCGCTTCTCCCCATCCCTGCTTCTCCCCATCCCTGCTTCTCCCCGACTGCGCTTCCCTCCATCCCTCCTGACCACACCCTCCGCCCCCTCCCTCATCCTCCATCCTCCTTCCTGACCACACCCTCCCTCCATCCCTTCATCCCGGTCCCTCCCCTCCCTCTCTCCATCTCTCCATCCCGGTCCCTCCCTCCCGGGTCCCTCCCGGTCCCTCCCGGCAGCTCCGTACCGCGGTGCCCGGGCAGGGCCCGGGGCCGGGCAGGAGCCGCTCCCGCCGCCCCCAGCCCGGCCCCGGTGCCTCCTCTCTTATCTTCCCCCACCCCACCAGGACACATTCGGGCCGGGACGGACCATGAGCGATGACCCGACACCCTGGGACAACGCGACGGAGAGCGTCACGGTGAGCGGGACCACCCTGCCCGTTCCCTGCCCGCCTCTGCCCTCCTCGGGCTCCCGGGAGGGGGGGATGGGGGATGCACGTTCCGGTGTGGGGGCAGCTGGGGGAAACGGATGCTGTGGGCTTGGGGTCTGGGCCAAGGTGGGGAGAGCAGCAGCAACCCAGTCCCACTGTCACCCACCCTGCTCTGCTATTCCCGGGGATGAGTGACACCCCCCCCTGTCCCCTCTGTGCCCCCCCTAGATGCTTTTGCAGCCCTCAAAGATGCTCTGGATGCTGAGGGTCTAAGTGGTCCTGGGCGCTGCTGCTGGCCAAAGGGACACCAACGCTGAGCCCACACTGAGGCTGGGCCGGGGCTGGGGTCCCATCTCTGTCCCCACCCCTGCTGGGTGCGGGGGCTGCTGGCGGCTCTGCCCCCCCAGCCGCGGTTGCCTTGGTGAAGGCAGGTCCCTGGAGCCGGCAGCAGGCCTGGGGGTGGCGGGGGAGCAGCTCGGCGTCAGCCCTGGCTCCCCCCAGCAGCGAGGCAGGGCTTGGGTTTGGGGCCAGGCAGTGCATCTCCCCCCAGCCCCAACCCCAGCTGAGTGCCCCCCAACCCCCTGCAGGCGGTGCCCGGCGAGGTGTCCCCCCAGGATGGCTACGTGCTGCTCCTGGCCCTGCTCTCCATCTTCATCGGCGGTACCCTGGTGCTGCTCTCGGGCATCCTGATCGTCTGCCGCCGCTGCTGCGAGGCTGACCGCCGCCACTCCAGGTGGGGATGGGCCCTGGGGACAGGCCACGAGTGCCCCCTGGGGCCTGTGGCACGGGGAAAAGGGGAAGGCGAGGGTCGGTGGGGGTGGGGGAGGGGGTTGGCATGAGGTAACACTGACCCTCCAACTACCTGCTGCAGAGCCAGTGATGACCCCGAGAAGACCACCACCACCTACCTGGATGACTCGCAGCCTGCCCAGGGTGAGTACCAGCACCCCCAGAAGGGAGTGAAGCACCCCCCAGGACCTCCTCTCTCCCAGCTGCAGCCCCCAGCGCTGGGGCAGGGATGGCCACACACCTCCATCATCCACCCCAGCGGTGCCCTGGCTGTGTGGGACCTGGGGGGCGTCAGGAACAGGGACCCCTGAGCTGGCATTGAGATCCCCCCCCACACACACACACCCCAGCAGTGCAGCAAGTGTTCCAGGCCTCAGCTGGGGAAGCTGGCATGGACCATGGCAGGGAAGAGCCCAGGTGCTGACCAAGGCCTCTCTGCAGATATCACCATCAAAGTGGAGGACCCGGACTGCCTCTCCTCCTCCAGCTGCCGGGATGCGGAGAGCGAACGCTTCCTGTCCTCCAGCTCCTCCACTGCCCGCAGGGTCTCCTTCAACGAGGCTGCACTCTTCGACCAGGGCAAGAAGACCCAGGAGAAGGGGAGGAGGTGAAGCTCAGCTCCTGGGGCAGGATGCCTGGGGGAGGTGTGTGGGGGGGAGGGGGCCGCCCCTCCTAAGGCAGCCGTGCCCGGCAGGTACACGCTGACGGAGGGGGACTTCCACCACCTGAAGAACGCTCGCCTGACGCACCTGCACCTCCCGCCGCCGGCCCTCAAGATCGTCACCATCCACGAGTGTGAGTCCAGCGAGAACAGCCTGGCCATGACCCCCCGCCTGCCCCCCGCCAAGCCCGGCCTCGCCATCTTCCAGGTGAGCCACCGGCACCCCGCGGGGCGAGGGACCTGGGGGGCATGGGGGCACCCTGCGGGCACAGTGGTCCGGGCACCCCGTGGCACCCCGAGGAGGCACCATCGGGCCTGGGGTGGGAATGCTGGGGCATTGCTTGATGCAGGGACGTGGGGGGTGCGTGTGGGGGGGAGTTCCCCTGCCCTCGTGCAAAGCCCCCTCCCTGAGCACCCTCTGCCTTGCAGTCCCCCGGGGGGGCCCTGCCCCAGCCGGCGCTCCCCAGCCATGCAGTGTGCCCCAGCTCTGCCCTGCCCGGGGACACCTACAACTCCACCGTGGACACCAGCTTCACCGAGGCCAGCCCAACCACCTCCTCCGACTCTGGGGAGGGCCCCTCGGTGAGTGCCGGGGCGGGGTGGGGGGTGGGACCGGACAGGGGAAGGAGATCTCCAGCCTTGGCAGCCTGTGCAGTTCCCTGCCCCCATCCCCCACCCCAGGTCTGCCCCCCCACCGTGCTCCATGCCAGGACTCAGGGCACCCAGCTGGAAATAGGCCCTGCCCCCCCTCCCTGTCCCCTGCCCTGGGGGATATTTGTGCATCTGCTGCAGCCCAGCTCGGCAGGACCGGACAAAAGGAGCAGAGCTGGGGCTGGGGGGGGGGCAGGGGGGGAGTGGGGAGGCTGTGCCTGGAGCTGAGCAGGCACTCACAGCCCCCCTCAATCCTCCCCAGTTTCCATCAGCAGCGCCCAGGAGTGGGAAGGTGTCTGGGGTGGTCAGTGCCAGCCCCGGGGAGTCCCCCCCGGTCCCCCCCCCAGGGCCCAGTCCTGCAGTTCTTCAGCCGCCTGCGCCGCCACGCCAGCCTGGACGGGGCCAGCCCCTACTTCAAGATCAAGAAGTGGAAGCTGGAGAGCACCCAGCGGGCATCCAGCCTGGATACCAGAGGTAGGAGCTGGGGGCGGGGGCAGGTCCAGGGCATAGCCCCGCAGGGCTGGGAACACTTGAGCGGTACGGGGCGGGGGGAGGAGGTTGTTTGCTCTGCCGGGATGGATCTGCGCCCTTCCCTCAGCCCTGCCCTGTGCCACCCTCTAGGGTCCCCCAAGAGGCGACAGTTCCAGCGGCAGAGGGCGGCCAGCGAGAGCATGGACCAGGAGGACCGGGACCCGCACCAGACCGACATCATCCAGTACATCGCCCACACCGACGACGTCGCCTTCCACCCTTCCAGCAGCCCCTTCCTGCCCGCCCCCGCCAGCCCCCCACCCTCTCTCGGCAGGTATTTTTCAGTAGATAGAGGGGACAGGGTGGGCACTGGGAGCTGGGCACCGGGAAGGCACCGAGGGACCCTGCGATGCCCCCTGCATGGCGAGGGGGGTCCCACCTTGGAGTGGCTTTGGTGGGGTGGCAGGGATGGGGGTGAGGGGTCTGGCGGGGGGGAGGGTGGTTTGGGGCATGGGTACAGGGTTGGGCCATGGGTACGTGGTTGGGGCATGGGTACAGGGTTGGGCCATGGGTACGTGGTGGGGACAGCACGAGGGGGACTGCATGGCACCTGTGAAGTCTGTTGGGTGCCCACTTGGCACTTCTGCCTGCTGCTGGCTGGGTCCCTCCCGGCCCCTGCCGGTCCCTGCCGTGACGCCCGGGTGGTGCCTGCAGGCTAGAGCCGGGCGAGGGGGCCGCGGGCAGCCCCGGTGATGCCGGAGTCCCGGAGCAGCCCAGCGCCTACCACGACATCTGGAGCCTGCGCGCCTCGCTGGAGCTCTACGCCTCCTCCGAGCGCAGCAACGACCAGGACTCGGTGCGCAGCGACGGCGGGGACAGCGTCTCCTCCACCGGCGGCGTGGGGCCCTGCCCCTCTTCCTCCCTGGATGAGGCTGAAGTCCCCGAGGAGAAGCTCTGGGGTCGGCCCAAGTCGGAGGATTCGGAGCCCGGCACCCGAGGAGAAGCTCTGGGGTCGGCCCAAGTCGGAGGATTCGGAGCCCGGCACTCGGAAGCTGCTGCAGATGGACAGCGGCTACGCCTCCATCGAGGCGCCCAGCCGGGGGGGGCGAGGAGGGACCCCCCAAGGACCAGACGGCCTCCGAGAAGCGAATTTGCTTCACCGAGCGCGGGGCGCAAAGGGACCATCTTCCGAGAGCTTCGAGGGCAGGGAGCCCGAGGAGGAAGAGGACGAAGAAGAGGAAGAAGACGAGGAAGGGACCACCTCTTGGGGCGCCGTGGGCGGGATGGGGGGGGGTCCTCCCCGCGTCCCCACAGCCCCCCTGGCTTGGTCCCCTTACGGTCAGATGTTCCCCCGGGCGGGAGGCTACGCCGCGGCGGGATTACAGCATCGACGAGAAGACGGACGCCCTGTTCAACGCCTTCGTGCGCCACGACCCCCAGTTCGACGAGTCCCCGCTGCGGGGCAAGCACCGCTCCCGCACGCACCTGCGCAAGCAGTGGCAGCACACCAAGCAGTACAGCGACCCCCGGCGTGCGCTACCCCCGAGCGCCACCGCACGCCCCTGCGCCGCGGCGACAGCGCCAACTCCCCCCTGGACTCTCGCTTCCACAGCCCCCTGCCCCGCATCGTCAGCAACGCCGACGAGGAGGCGGCCGAGGCGGCCGAAGGGGTCCCCAGCGCACCTCCTTTGCCCGACCCTGAGATCCAGGTGATCGTGGAGGAGCCTGGAGAAGCGGCCCCCGAGCCCAAAGCAGGCTCCGAGCCCCCCGGGGGGAATGATGATGATGATGACGGCGGCGGCGACTGCCCCGGTTCCGGGAGGTGCTTGGGACTGGGCTCCGGTTCGGAGC
Organism: Melanerpes formicivorus; assembly: GCF_026170545.1. NCBI lineage: Eukaryota > Metazoa > Chordata > Aves > Piciformes > Picidae > Melanerpes > Melanerpes formicivorus. Next base: position 1,858 of record NW_027145163.1, on the reverse strand, counting down.
TGCTGGACAAGATCGCGGGGGGCCTGGAGGAGAGGCTCTACGGGCACCTGAGGGAGGCGGGGAGCCGGCGCCGAGCAGCACATGGTGGCCGTGGCCACCAGCGACGCCCCCCCCCGACCACAGCCCTGTCTAGGCCCAGCGCGGGGGGGGGCAGAGACCCCGGCACAGGGCTTCGGGGTCCGTCCCCTCCTGCTGCCGGCGGTGGGGACCGAGCCGGTGCCCAGGGGCACCGCAGGAAGGGTGGCCCTGGCGCGAGAAGGCCAGGAGGGCACTTGGGGTCCCCTGGCTGTAAGCACCCCCCCCGCCCCCCCAAACCGTGGTGGTGGGGGCCGACAGAGTGGGGGTGGCCGAGCCCCCTTGCTCCCGGGAGCGAGGTGCCAGGTGGAGGGCGCAGGCTGGGGGTGCCCGGGGAGGGGTCGGGGGGCAGTGACGTCAGCACCGAGGGACTCTGCTGACGAAGCTCCAAACCCAGCTGGGGCCTGGCCCCGACTGCCCCCGCAGAGCTGGAGCAGATCCGATCAGCTCCCCCCTGGATTTTACAAGCAATAACGGGGGAACAGCCTCGCCAGGAAGGGGGGCCAGAGCTGGGCACGCCCCTCCCCCCCCCCCGCCCCCGGCCTGCTGCCACGGTGCTGCCCTTGGCGGGGGGCAGTTAGCTGGGGCCGGGGGAGTCACCTCCTTAAGCCACAGCCGCTCCCCCCCCCGCCCTAGTTCTGCAGGGAGCCTGGGATCTAAACTGGAAAAGGGAGGCTGGGGGCAGCAGGATGCTCAAGGAGCTCTTATCCCCCATGGAGGGGGGGGCAGCATGGGTGAGATGGGGACCCCCACAGCAGCGTCCTGAAGGCTGGGGAGGCAGGACCAACCCTGTCCCCCCACACCACCCCCAGCCCCCTGCTCTAAATACCCCCTCGTAGGGGTGGGGGGCTGCCCCCTCTGCCTGGGTGGGCAGGGTGATGGCAGAGCGTGGGGGCAGCATGTGCCATGGGTGACACCCCCCCCCCCGAGGGGCTCTGCACCCCCCCTCTTGCCCTCCCAGGGTGGGGGAGAAGCTTACAAGGTCTTGAGGGTTATTTATTGATCGTTCCTGAGGTACCAGGGAAGGGGAGGGGGGGGGCGCTGGGCCCAAGCTTTTTATTGGGTTTTTATTTTGTGTTTTAAAGCATGGGGGGGGGGGGGGGGGGGGGAACCCCCCACCCCCCACCATCAAACCAAAACAAGCCAAAAACAGAGGAACCCATCTGAGCTGGGGTACCTGGAGACTCAGCAGCAGGTGGGCAAAGGGGTGGGGGTCAACGTGGCTCAGCCAGGGTTACCCCCAGCCCACTCTCTCCCCTCCAACCCCCCCTGTACCCCTCCATCCCCCCCCCCCCCCAAGTGCATGCCAGTCCCTCTGCAAAGTCTGTCCAAAGCACTCACTTCCCCCTCAGCCTTTTTAAAAAGCTATAAAGAGAAGAGGAAAACCAAACCGAAACCAAACCAACCTCGGAACCTGACTCTTCTGAGCTCATTTCTTACCTCCCCCCCACCCCGGGTTGTGTCTGCTGGGGAGGGGAGGGGGGAGGGACACAGACATCCCTCCCCTGGGTGCTGCAGGATGCAGCCTGGAAGAGGCTGGGGGGGGGGAGGAAGGAGATGAAACCCTCTGTGCCCTTTGCACTTTATTGGTGGTTCTCTTTAAAAAATAGCCCAAAATAAAAGGAAAAAGGGGAGAAGAAAAAAAGGGGGAGGAAAGGAAGGAGAGAAAAAAGGGGGGGGAAAGGAAGGAGAGGAAAAAGGGGGAGGAAAGGAAGGAGAGGAAAAAGGGGGGAGGAAAGGAAGGAGAGGAAAAAGGGGGAGGAAAGGAAGGAGAGGAAAAAGG
>NW_027145162.1:0-26995 GCF_026170545.1 Melanerpes formicivorus | reverse complement strand
AATGTTTTCATTAGTTTCGCTCACTCTCGACATCAAGCATTTTACAGCAGGTTGGAGCAGCCTGTATCTCAGCACAGGAATAAGGTAGGGAAGAATTCTAAGGCTCATTTTGACTGCCTCCAGAAGTTAGATCAGATGGCTAATTGGATTTGGTGCTAGGTCTTTCCCTTTAGGTTTTACCCCAACAATGTTTTCATTAGTTTCGCTCACTCTCGACATCAAGCATTTTACAGCAGGTTGGAGCAGCCTGTATCTCAGCACAGGAATAAGGTAGGGAAGAATTCTAAGGATCATTTTGACTGCCCTCCAGAAGTTAGATCAGATGGCAAATTGGATTTGGTGCTAGGTCTTTCCCTTTAGGTTTTACCCCAACAATGTTTTCATTAGTTTCGCTCACTCTCGACATCAAGCATTTTACAGCAGGTTGGAGCAGCCTGTATCTCAGCACAGGAATAAGGTAGGGAAGAATTCTAAGGATCATTTTGACTGCCTCCAGAAGTTAGATCAGATGGCAAATTGGATTTGGTGCTAGGGTCTTTCCCTTTAGGTTTTACCCCAACAATGTTTTCATTAGTTTCGCTCACTCTCGAAATCAAGCATTTTACAGCAGGTTGGAGCAGCCTGTATCTCAGCACAGGAATAAGGTAGGGAAGAATTCTAAGGCTCATTTTGACTGCCTCCAGAAGTTAGATCAGATGGCAAATTGGATTTGGTGCTAGGTCTTTCCCTTTAGGTTTTACCCCAACAATGTTTTCATTAGTTTCGCTCACTCTCGAAATCAAGCATTTTACAGCAGGTTGGAGCAGCCTGTATCTCAGCACAGGAATAAGGTAGGGAAGAATTCTAAGGCTCATTTTGACTGCCTCCAGAAGTTAGATCAGATGGCAAATTGGATTTGGTGCTAGGTCTTTCCCTTTAGGTTTTACCCCAACAATGTTTTCATTAGTTTCGCTCACTCTCGAAATCAAGCATTTTACAGCAGGTTGGAGCAGCCTGTATCTCAGCACAGGAATAAGGTAGGGAAGAATTCTAAGGCTCATTTTGACTGCCTCCAGAAGTTAGATCAGATGGCAAATTGGATTTGGTGCTAGGTCTTTCCCTTTAGGTTTTTACCCCAACAATGTTTTCATTAGTTTCGCTCACTCTCGAAATCAAGCATTTTACAGCAGGTTGGAGCAGCCTGTATCTCAGCACAGGAATAAGGTAGGGAAGAATTCTAAGGCTCATTTTGACTGCCTCCAGAAGTTAGATCAGATGGCAAATTGGATTTGGTGCTAGGTCTTTCCCTTTAGGTTTTACCCCAACAATGTTTTCATTAGTTTCGCTCACTCTCGAAATCAAGCATTTTACAGCAGGTTGGAGCAGCCTGTATCTCAGCACAGGAATAAGGTAGGGAAGAATTCTAAGGATCATTTTGACTGCCTCCAGAAGTTAGATCAGATGGCAAATTGGATTTGGTGCTAGGTCTTTCCCTTTAGGTTTTACCCCAACAATGTTTTCATTAGTTTCGCTCACTCTCGACATCAAGCATTTTACAGCAGGTTGGAGCAGCCTGTATCTCAGCACAGGAATAAGGTAGGGATAAATTCTAAGGGTCATTTTGACTGCCTCCAGAAGTTAGATCAGATGGCAAATTGGATTTGGTGCTAGGTCTTTCCCTTTAGGGTTTTACCCCAACAATGTTTTCATTAGTTTCGCTCACTCTCGAAATCAAGCATTTTACAGCAGGTTGGAGCAGCCTGTATCTCAGCACAGGAATAAGGTAGGGAAGAATTCTAAGGCTCATTTTGACTGCCTCCAGAAGTTAGATCAGATGGCAAATTGGATTTGGTGCTAGGTCTTTCCCTTTAGGTTTTACCCCAACAATGTTTTCATTAGTTTCGCTCACTCTCGAAATCAAGCATTTTACAGCAGGTTGGAGCAGCCTGTATCTCAGCACAGGAATAAGGTAGGGAAGAATTCTAAGGCTCATTTTGACTGCCTCCAGAAGTTAGATCAGATGGCAAATTGGATTTGGTGCTAGGTCTTTCCCTTTAGGTTTTACCCCAACAATGTTTTCATTAGTTTCGCTCACTCTCGACATCAAGCATTTTACAGCAGGTTGGAGCAGCCTGTATCTCAGCACAGGAATAAGGTAGGGAAGAATTCTAAGGATCATTTTGACTGCCTCCAGAAGTTAGATCAGATGGCAAATTGGATTTGGTGCTAGGTCTTTCCCTTTAGGTTTTACCCCCAACAATGTTTTCATTAGTTTCACTCACTCTCGAAATCAAGCATTTTACAGCAGGTTGGAGCAGCCTGTATCTCAGCACAGGAATAAGGTAGGGAAGAATTCTAAGGCTCATTTTGACTGCCTCCAGAAGTTAGATCAGATGGCAAATTGGATTTGGTGCTAGGTCTTTCCCTTTAGGTTTTACCCCAACAATGTTTTCATTAGTTTCGCTCACTCTCGACATCAAGCATTTTACAGCAGGTTGGAGCAGCCTGTATCTCAGCACAGGAATAAGGTAGGGAAGAATTCTAAGGCTCATTTTGACTGCCTCCAGAAGTTAGATCAGATGGCAAATTGGATTTGGTGCTAGGTCTTTCCCTTTAGGTTTTACCCCAACAATGTTTTCATTAGTTTCGCTCACTCTCGACATCAAGCATTTTACAGCAGGTTGGAGCAGCCTGTATCTCAGCACAGGAATAAGGTAGGGAAGAATTCTAAGGATCATTTTGACTGCCTCCAGAAGTTAGATCAGATGGCAAATTGGATTTGGTGCTAGGTCTTTCCCTTTAGGTTTTACCCCCAACAATGTTTTCATTAGTTTCGCTCACTCTCGAAATCAAGCATTTTACAGCAGGTTGGAGCAGCCTGTATCTCAGCACAGGAATAAGGTAGGGAAGAATTCTAAGGCTCATTTTTGACTGCCTCCAGAAGTTAGATCAGATGGCAAATTGGATTTGGTGCTAGGTCTTTCCCTTTAGGTTTTACCCCAACAATGTTTTCATTAGTTTCGCTCACTCTCGAAATCAAGCATTTTCCAGCAGGTTGGAGCAGCCTGTATCTCAGCACAGGAATAAGGTAGGGAAGAATTCTAAGGCTCATTTTGACTGCCTCCAGAAGTTAGATCAGATGGCAAATTGGATTTGGTGCTAGGTCTTTCCCTTTAGGTTTTACCCCAACAATGTTTTCATTAGTTTCGCTCACTCTCGAAATCAAGCATTTTACAGCAGGTTGGAGCAGCCTGTATCTCAGCACAGGAATAAGGTAGGGAAGAATTCTAAGGCTCATTTTGACTGCCTCCAGAAGTTAGATCAGATGGCAAATTGGATTTGGTGCTAGGTCTTTCCCTTTAGGTTTTACCCCAACAATGTTTTCATTAGTTTCGCTCACTCTCGAAATCAAGCATTTTACAGCAGGTTGGAGCAGCCTGTATCTCAGCACAGGAATAAGGTAGGGAAGAATTCTAAGGCTCATTTTGACTGCCTCCAGAAGTTAGATCAGATGGCAAATTGGATTTGGTGCTAGGTCTTTCCCTTTAGGTTTTACCCCAACAATGTTTTCATTAGTTTCGCTCACTCTCGAAATCAAGCATTTTACAGCAGGTTGGAGCAGCCTGTATCTCAGCACAGGAATAAGGTAGGGAAGAATTCTAAGGATCATTTTGACTGCCTCCAGAAGTTAGATCAGATGGCAAATTGGATTTGGTGCTAGGTCTTTCCCTTTAGGTTTTACCCCAACAATGTTTTCATTAGTTCCGCTCACTCTCGAAATCAAGCATTTTACAGCAGGTTGGAGCAGCCTGTATCTCAGCACAGGAATAAGGTAGGGAAGAATTCTAAGGATCATTTTGACTGCCTCCAGAAGTTAGATCAGATGGCAAATTGGATTTGGTGCTAGGTCTTTCCCTTTAGGTTTTACCCCAACAATGTTTTCATTAGTTTCGCTCACTCTCGAAATCAAGCATTTTACAGCAGGTTGGAGCAGCCTGTATCTCAGCACAGGAATAAGGTAGGGAAGAATTCAAATGCTCATTTTGACTGCCTCCAGAAGTTAGATCAGATGGCAAATTGGATTTGGTGCTAGGTCTTTCCCTTTAGGTTTTACCCCAACAATGTTTTCATTAGTTTCGCTCACTCTCGAAATCAAGCATTTTACAGCAGGTTGGAGCAGCCTGTATCTCAGCACAGGAATAAGGTAGGGAAGAATTCTAAGGCTCATTTTGACTGCCTCCAGAAGTTAGATCAGATGGCAAATTGGATTTGGTGCTAGGTCTTTCCCTTTAGGTTTTACCCCAACAATGTTTTCATTAGTTTCGCTCACTCTCGAAATCAAGCATTTTACAGCAGGTTGGAGCAGCCTGTATCTCAGCACAGGAATAAGGTAGGGAAGAATTCAAATGCTCATTTTGACTGCCTCCAGAAGTTAGATCAGATGGCAAATTGGATTTGGTGCTAGGTCTTTCCCTTTAGGTTTTACCCCAACAATGTTTTCATTAGTTTCGCTCACTCTCGAAATCAAGCATTTTACAGCAGGTTGGAGCAGCCTGTATCTCAGCACAGGAATAAGGTAGGGAAGAATTCTAAGGCTCATTTTGACTGCCTCCAGAAGTTAGATCAGATGGCAAATTGGATTTGGTGCTAGGTCTTTCCCTTTAGGTTTTACCCCAACAATGTTTTCATTAGTTTCGCTCACTCTCGAAATCAAGCATTTTACAGCAGGTTGGAGCAGCCTGTATCTCAGCACAGGAATAAGGTAGGGAAGAATTCTAAGGCTCATTTTGACTGCCTCCAGAAGTTAGATCAGATGGCAAATTGGATTTGGTGCTAGGTCTTTCCCTTTAGGTTTTACCCCAACAATGTTTTCATTAGTTTCGCTCACTCTCGAAATCAAGCATTTTACAGCAGGTTGGAGCAGCCTGTATCTCAGCACAGGAATAAGGTAGGGAAGAATTCTAAGGCTCATTTTGACTGCCTCCAGAAGTTAGATCAGATGGCAAATTGGATTTGGTGCTAGGTCTTTCCCTTTAGGTTTTACCCCAACAATGTTTTCATTAGTTTCGCTCACTCTCGAAATCAAGCATTTTACAGCAGGTTGGAGCAGCCTGTATCTCAGCACAGGAATAAGGTAGGGAAGAATTCTAAGGCTCATTTTGACTGCCTCCAGAAGTTAGATCAGATGGCAAATTGGATTTGGTGCTAGGTCTTTCCCTTTAGGTTTTACCCCAACAATGTTTTCATTAGTTTCGCTCACTCTCGAAATCAAGCATTTTACAGCAGGTTGGAGCAGCCTGTATCTCAGCACAGGAATAAGGTAGGGAAGAATTCTAAGGCTCATTTTGACTGCCTCCAGAAGTTAGATCAGATGGCAAATTGGATTTGGTGCTAGGTCTTTCCCTTTAGGTTTTACCCCAACAATGTTTTCATTAGTTTCGCTCACTCTCGAAATCAAGCATTTTACAGCAGGTTGGAGCAGCCTGTATCTCAGCACAGGAATAAGGTAGGGAAGAATTCTAAGGATCATTTTGACTGCCTCCAGAAGTTAGATCAGATGGCAAATTGGATTTGGTGCTAGGTCTTTCCCTTTAGGTTTTACCCCAACAATGTTTTCATTAGTTTCGCTCACTCTCGAAATCAAGCATTTTACAGCAGGTTGGAGCAGCCTGTATCTCAGCACAGGAATAAGGTAGGGAAGAATTCTAAGGCTCATTTTGACTGCCTCCAGAAGTTAGATCAGATGGCAAATTGGATTTGGTGCTAGGTCTTTCCCTTTAGGTTTTACCCCAACAATGTTTTCATTAGTTTCGCTCACTCTCGAAATCAAGCATTTTACAGCAGGTTGGAGCAGCCTGTATCTCAGCACAGGAATAAGGTAGGGAAGAATTCTAAGGCTCATTTTGACTGCCTCCAGAAGTTAGATCAGATGGCAAATTGGATTTGGTGCTAGGTCTTTCCCTTTAGGTTTTACCCCAACAATGTTTTCATTAGTTTCGCTCACTCTCGAAATCAAGCATTTTACAGCAGGTTGGAGCAGCCTGTATCTCAGCACAGGAATAAGGTAGGGAAGAATTCTAAGGCTCATTTTGACTGCCTCCAGAAGTTAGATCAGATGGCAAATTGGATTTGGTGCTAGGTCTTTCCCTTTAGGTTTTACCCCAACAATGTTTTCATTAGTTTCGCTCACTCTCGAAATCAAGCATTTTACAGCAGGTTGGAGCAGCCTGTATCTCAGCACAGGAATAAGGTAGGGAAGAATTCTAAGGCTCATTTTGACTGCCTCCAGAAGTTAGATCAGATGGCAAATTGGATTTGGTGCTAGGTCTTTCCCTTTAGGTTTTACCCCAACAATGTTTTCATTAGTTTCGCTCACTCTCGAAATCAAGCATTTTACAGCAGGTTGGAGCAGCCTGTATCTCAGCACAGGAATAAGGTAGGGAAGAATTCTAAGGCTCATTTTGACTGCCTCCAGAAGTTAGATCAGATGGCAAATTGGATTTGGTGCTAGGTCTTTCCCTTTAGGTTTTACCCCAACAATGTTTTCATTAGTTTCGCTCACTCTCGAAATCAAGCATTTTACAGCAGGTTGGAGCAGCCTGTATCTCAGCACAGGAATAAGGTAGGGAAGAATTCTAAGGCTCATTTTGACTGCCTCCAGAAGTTAGATCAGATGGCAAATTGGATTTGGTGCTAGGTCTTTCCCTTTAGGTTTTACCCCAACAATGTTTTCATTAGTTTCGCTCACTCTCGAAATCAAGCATTTTACAGCAGGTTGGAGCAGCCTGTATCTCAGCACAGGAATAAGGTAGGGAAGAATTCTAAGGCTCATTTTGACTGCCTCCAGAAGTTAGATCAGATGGCAAATTGGATTTGGTGCTAGGTCTTTCCCTTTAGGTTTTACCCCAACAATGTTTTCATTAGTTTCGCTCACTCTCGAAATCAAGCATTTTACAGCAGGTTGGAGCAGCCTGTATCTCAGCACAGGAATAAGGTAGGGAAGAATTCTAAGGCTCATTTTGACTGCCTCCAGAAGTTAGATCAGATGGCAAATTGGATTTGGTGCTAGGTCTTTCCCTTTAGGTTTTACCCCAACAATGTTTTCATTAGTTTCGCTCACTCTCGAAATCAAGCATTTTACAGCAGGTTGGAGCAGCCTGTATCTCAGCACAGGAATAAGGTAGGGAAGAATTCTAAGGCTCATTTTGACTGCCTCCAGAAGTTAGATCAGATGGCAAATTGGATTTGGTGCTAGGTCTTTCCCTTTAGGTTTTACCCCAACAATGTTTTCATTAGTTTCGCTCACTCTCGAAATCAAGCATTTTACAGCAGGTTGGAGCAGCCTGTATCTCAGCACAGGAATAAGGTAGGGAAGAATTCTAAGGCTCATTTTGACTGCCTCCAGAAGTTAGATCAGATGGCAAATTGGATTTGGTGCTAGGTCTTTCCCTTTAGGTTTTACCCCAACAATGTTTTCATTAGTTTCGCTCACTCTCGAAATCAAGCATTTTACAGCAGGTTGGAGCAGCCTGTATCTCAGCACAGGAATAAGGTAGGGAAGAATTCTAAGGATCATTTTGACTGCCTCCAGAAGTTAGATCAGATGGCAAATTGGATTTGGTGCTAGGTCTTTCCCTTTAGGTTTTACCCCAACAATGTTTTCATTAGTTTCGCTCACTCTCGAAATCAAGCATTTTACAGCAGGTTGGAGCAGCCTGTATCTCAGCACAGGAATAAGGTAGGGAAGAATTCTAAGGCTCATTTTGACTGCCTCCAGAAGTTAGATCAGATGGCAAATTGGATTTGGTGCTAGGTCTTTCCCTTTAGGTTTTACCCCAACAATGTTTTCATTAGTTTCGCTCACTCTCGAAATCAAGCATTTTACAGCAGGTTGGAGCAGCCTGTATCTCAGCACAGGAATAAGGTAGGGAAGAATTCTAAGGCTCATTTTGACTGCCTCCAGAAGTTAGATCAGATGGCAAATTGGATTTGGTGCTAGGTCTTTCCCTTTAGGTTTTACCCCAACAATGTTTTCATTAGTTTCGCTCACTCTCGAAATCAAGCATTTTACAGCAGGTTGGAGCAGCCTGTATCTCAGCACAGGAATAAGGTAGGGAAGAATTCTAAGGCTCATTTTGACTGCCTCCAGAAGTTAGATCAGATGGCAAATTGGATTTGGTGCTAGGTCTTTCCCTTTAGGTTTTACCCCAACAATGTTTTCATTAGTTTCGCTCACTCTCGAAATCAAGCATTTTACAGCAGGTTGGAGCAGCCTGTATCTCAGCACAGGAATAAGGTAGGGAAGAATTCTAAGGCTCATTTTGACTGCCTCCAGAAGTTAGATCAGATGGCAAATTGGATTTGGTGCTAGGTCTTTCCCTTTAGGTTTTACCCCAACAATGTTTTCATTAGTTTCGCTCACTCTCGAAATCAAGCATTTTACAGCAGGTTGGAGCAGCCTGTATCTCAGCACAGGAATAAGGTAGGGAAGAATTCTAAGGCTCATTTTGACTGCCTCCAGAAGTTAGATCAGATGGCAAATTGGATTTGGTGCTAGGTCTTTCCCTTTAGGTTTTACCCCAACAATGTTTTCATTAGTTTCGCTCACTCTCGAAATCAAGCATTTTACAGCAGGTTGGAGCAGCCTGTATCTCAGCACAGGAATAAGGTAGGGAAGAATTCTAAGGATCATTTTGACTGCCTCCAGAAGTTAGATCAGATGGCAAATTGGATTTGGTGCTAGGTCTTTCCCTTTAGGTTTTACCCCAACAATGTTTTCATTAGTTTCGCTCACTCTCGAAATCAAGCATTTTACAGCAGGTTGGAGCAGCCTGTATCTCAGCACAGGAATAAGGTAGGGAAGAATTCTAAGGCTCATTTTGACTGCCTCCAGAAGTTAGATCAGATGGCAAATTGGATTTGGTGCTAGGTCTTTCCCTTTAGGTTTTACCCCAACAATGTTTTCATTAGTTTCGCTCACTCTCGAAATCAAGCATTTTACAGCAGGTTGGAGCAGCCTGTATCTCAGCACAGGAATAAGGTAGGGAAGAATTCTAAGGCTCATTTTGACTGCCTCCAGAAGTTAGATCAGATGGCAAATTGGATTTGGTGCTAGGTCTTTCCCTTTAGGTTTTACCCCAACAATGTTTTCATTAGTTTCGCTCACTCTCGAAATCAAGCATTTTACAGCAGGTTGGAGCAGCCTGTATCTCAGCACAGGAATAAGGTAGGGAAGAATTCTAAGGCTCATTTTGACTGCCTCCAGAAGTTAGATCAGATGGCAAATTGGATTTGGTGCTAGGTCTTTCCCTTTAGGTTTTACCCCAACAATGTTTTCATTAGTTTCGCTCACTCTCGAAATCAAGCATTTTACAGCAGGTTGGAGCAGCCTGTATCTCAGCACAGGAATAAGGTAGGGAAGAATTCTAAGGCTCATTTTGACTGCCTCCAGAAGTTAGATCAGATGGCAAATTGGATTTGGTGCTAGGTCTTTCCCTTTAGGTTTTACCCCAACAATGTTTTCATTAGTTTCGCTCACTCTCGAAATCAAGCATTTTACAGCAGGTTGGAGCAGCCTGTATCTCAGCACAGGAATAAGGTAGGGAAGAATTCTAAGGCTCATTTTGACTGCCTCCAGAAGTTAGATCAGATGGCAAATTGGATTTGGTGCTAGGTCTTTCCCTTTAGGTTTTACCCCAACAATGTTTTCATTAGTTTCGCTCACTCTCGAAATCAAGCATTTTACAGCAGGTTGGAGCAGCCTGTATCTCAGCACAGGAATAAGGTAGGGAAGAATTCTAAGGCTCATTTTGACTGCCTCCAGAAGTTAGATCAGATGGCAAATTGGATTTGGTGCTAGGTCTTTCCCTTTAGGTTTTACCCCAACAATGTTTTCATTAGTTTCGCTCACTCTCGAAATCAAGCATTTTACAGCAGGTTGGAGCAGCCTGTATCTCAGCACAGGAATAAGGTAGGGAAGAATTCTAAGGCTCATTTTGACTGCCTCCAGAAGTTAGATCAGATGGCAAATTGGATTTGGTGCTAGGTCTTTCCCTTTAGGTTTTACCCCAACAATGTTTTCATTAGTTCCGCTCACTCTCGAAATCAAGCATTTTACAGCAGGTTGGAGCAGCCTGTATCTCAGCACAGGAATAAGGTAGGGAAGAATTCTAAGGCTCATTTTGACTGCCTCCAGAAGTTAGATCAGATGGCAAATTGGATTTGGTGCTAGGTCTTTCCCTTTAGGTTTTACCCCAACAATGTTTTCATTAGTTTCGCTCACTCTCGAAATCAAGCATTTTACAGCAGGTTGGAGCAGCCTGTATCTCAGCACAGGAATAAGGTAGGGAAGAATTCTAAGGCTCATTTTGACTGCCTCCAGAAGTTAGATCAGATGGCAAATTGGATTTGGTGCTAGGTCTTTCCCTTTAGGTTTTACCCCAACAATGTTTTCATTAGTTTCGCTCACTCTCGAAATCAAGCATTTTACAGCAGGTTGGAGCAGCCTGTATCTCAGCACAGGAATAAGGTAGGGAAGAATTCTAAGGCTCATTTTGACTGCCTCCAGAAGTTAGATCAGATGGCAAATTGGATTTGGTGCTAGGTCTTTCCCTTTAGGTTTTACCCCAACAATGTTTTCATTAGTTTCGCTCACTCTCGAAATCAAGCATTTTACAGCAGGTTGGAGCAGCCTGTATCTCAGCACAGGAATAAGGTAGGGAAGAATTCTAAGGCTCATTTTGACTGCCTCCAGAAGTTAGATCAGATGGCAAATTGGATTTGGTGCTAGGTCTTTCCCTTTAGGTTTTACCCCAACAATGTTTTCATTAGTTTCGCTCACTCTCGAAATCAAGCATTTTACAGCAGGTTGGAGCAGCCTGTATCTCAGCACAGGAATAAGGTAGGGAAGAATTCTAAGGCTCATTTTGACTGCCTCCAGAAGTTAGATCAGATGGCAAATTGGATTTGGTGCTAGGTCTTTCCCTTTAGGTTTTACCCCAACAATGTTTTCATTAGTTTCGCTCACTCTCGAAATCAAGCATTTTACAGCAGGTTGGAGCAGCCTGTATCTCAGCACAGGAATAAGGTAGGGAAGAATTCTAAGGCTCATTTTGACTGCCTCCAGAAGTTAGATCAGATGGCAAATTGGATTTGGTGCTAGGTCTTTCCCTTTAGGTTTTACCCCAACAATGTTTTCATTAGTTTCGCTCACTCTCGAAATCAAGCATTTTACAGCAGGTTGGAGCAGCCTGTATCTCAGCACAGGAATAAGGTAGGGAAGAATTCTAAGGCTCATTTTGACTGCCTCCAGAAGTTAGATCAGATGGCAAATTGGATTTGGTGCTAGGTCTTTCCCTTTAGGTTTTACCCCAACAATGTTTTCATTAGTTTCGCTCACTCTCGAAATCAAGCATTTTACAGCAGGTTGGAGCAGCCTGTATCTCAGCACAGGAATAAGGTAGGGAAGAATTCTAAGGCTCATTTTGACTGCCTCCAGAAGTTAGATCAGATGGCAAATTGGATTTGGTGCTAGGTCTTTCCCTTTAGGTTTTACCCCAACAATGTTTTCATTAGTTTCGCTCACTCTCGAAATCAAGCATTTTACAGCAGGTTGGAGCAGCCTGTATCTCAGCACAGGAATAAGGTAGGGAAGAATTCTAAGGATCATTTTGACTGCCTCCAGAAGTTAGATCAGATGGCAAATTGGATTTGGTGCTAGGTCTTTCCCTTTAGGTTTTACCCCAACAATGTTTTCATTAGTTTCGCTCACTCTCGAAATCAAGCATTTTACAGCAGGTTGGAGCAGCCTGTATCTCAGCACAGGAATAAGGTAGGGAAGAATTCTAAGGCTCATTTTGACTGCCTCCAGAAGTTAGATCAGATGGCAAATTGGATTTGGTGCTAGGTCTTTCCCTTTAGGTTTTACCCCAACAATGTTTTCATTAGTTTCGCTCACTCTCGAAATCAAGCATTTTACAGCAGGTTGGAGCAGCCTGTATCTCAGCACAGGAATAAGGTAGGGAAGAATTCTAAGGCTCATTTTGACTGCCTCCAGAAGTTAGATCAGATGGCAAATTGGATTTGGTGCTAGGTCTTTCCCTTTAGGTTTTACCCCAACAATGTTTTCATTAGTTTCGCTCACTCTCGAAATCAAGCATTTTACAGCAGGTTGGAGCAGCCTGTATCTCAGCACAGGAATAAGGTAGGGAAGAATTCTAAGGCTCATTTTGACTGCCTCCAGAAGTTAGATCAGATGGCAAATTGGATTTGGTGCTAGGTCTTTCCCTTTAGGTTTTACCCCAACAATGTTTTCATTAGTTTCGCTCACTCTCGAAATCAAGCATTTTACAGCAGGTTGGAGCAGCCTGTATCTCAGCACAGGAATAAGGTAGGGAAGAATTCTAAGGCTCATTTTGACTGCCTCCAGAAGTTAGATCAGATGGCAAATTGGATTTGGTGCTAGGTCTTTCCCTTTAGGTTTTACCCCAACAATGTTTTCATTAGTTTCGCTCACTCTCGAAATCAAGCATTTTACAGCAGGTTGGAGCAGCCTGTATCTCAGCACAGGAATAAGGTAGGGAAGAATTCTAAGGCTCATTTTGACTGCCTCCAGAAGTTAGATCAGATGGCAAATTGGATTTGGTGCTAGGTCTTTCCCTTTAGGTTTTACCCCAACAATGTTTTCATTAGTTTCGCTCACTCTCGAAATCAAGCATTTTACAGCAGGTTGGAGCAGCCTGTATCTCAGCACAGGAATAAGGTAGGGAAGAATTCTAAGGCTCATTTTGACTGCCTCCAGAAGTTAGATCAGATGGCAAATTGGATTTGGTGCTAGGTCTTTCCCTTTAGGTTTTACCCCAACAATGTTTTCATTAGTTTCGCTCACTCTCGAAATCAAGCATTTTACAGCAGGTTGGAGCAGCCTGTATCTCAGCACAGGAATAAGGTAGGGAAGAATTCTAAGGCTCATTTTGACTGCCTCCAGAAGTTAGATCAGATGGCAAATTGGATTTGGTGCTAGGTCTTTCCCTTTAGGTTTTACCCCAACAATGTTTTCATTAGTTTCGCTCACTCTCGAAATCAAGCATTTTACAGCAGGTTGGAGCAGCCTGTATCTCAGCACAGGAATAAGGTAGGGAAGAATTCTAAGGATCATTTTGACTGCCTCCAGAAGTTAGATCAGATGGCAAATTGGATTTGGTGCTAGGTCTTTCCCTTTAGGTTTTACCCCAACAATGTTTTCATTAGTTTCGCTCACTCTCGAAATCAAGCATTTTACAGCAGGTTGGAGCAGCCTGTATCTCAGCACAGGAATAAGGTAGGGAAGAATTCTAAGGCTCATTTTGACTGCCTCCAGAAGTTAGATCAGATGGCAAATTGGATTTGGTGCTAGGTCTTTCCCTTTAGGTTTTACCCCAACAATGTTTTCATTAGTTTCGCTCACTCTCGAAATCAAGCATTTTACAGCAGGTTGGAGCAGCCTGTATCTCAGCACAGGAATAAGGTAGGGAAGAATTCTAAGGCTCATTTTGACTGCCTCCAGAAGTTAGATCAGATGGCAAATTGGATTTGGTGCTAGGTCTTTCCCTTTAGGTTTTACCCCAACAATGTTTTCATTAGTTTCGCTCACTCTCGAAATCAAGCATTTTACAGCAGGTTGGAGCAGCCTGTATCTCAGCACAGGAATAAGGTAGGGAAGAATTCTAAGGCTCATTTTGACTGCCTCCAGAAGTTAGATCAGATGGCAAATTGGATTTGGTGCTAGGTCTTTCCCTTTAGGTTTTACCCCAACAATGTTTTCATTAGTTTCGCTCACTCTCGAAATCAAGCATTTTACAGCAGGTTGGAGCAGCCTGTATCTCAGCACAGGAATAAGGTAGGGAAGAATTCTAAGGCTCATTTTGACTGCCTCCAGAAGTTAGATCAGATGGCAAATTGGATTTGGTGCTAGGTCTTTCCCTTTAGGTTTTACCCCAACAATGTTTTCATTAGTTTCGCTCACTCTCGAAATCAAGCATTTTACAGCAGGTTGGAGCAGCCTGTATCTCAGCACAGGAATAAGGTAGGGAAGAATTCTAAGGCTCATTTTGACTGCCTCCAGAAGTTAGATCAGATGGCAAATTGGATTTGGTGCTAGGTCTTTCCCTTTAGGTTTTACCCCAACAATGTTTTCATTAGTTTCGCTCACTCTCGAAATCAAGCATTTTACAGCAGGTTGGAGCAGCCTGTATCTCAGCACAGGAATAAGGTAGGGAAGAATTCTAAGGATCATTTTGACTGCCTCCAGAAGTTAGATCAGATGGCAAATTGGATTTGGTGCTAGGTCTTTCCCTTTAGGTTTTACCCCAACAATGTTTTCATTAGTTTCGCTCACTCTCGAAATCAAGCATTTTACAGCAGGTTGGAGCAGCCTGTATCTCAGCACAGGAATAAGGTAGGGAAGAATTCAAATACTCACTTTGACTGCCTCCAGAAGTTAGATCAGATGGCAAATTGGATTTGGTGCTAGGTCTTTCCCTTTAGGTTTTACCCCAACAATGTTTTCATTAGTTTCGCTCACTCTCGAAATCAAGCATTTTACAGCAGGTTGGAGCAGCCTGTATCTCAGCACAGGAATAAGGTAGGGAAGAATTCTAAGGCTCATTTTGACTGCCTCCAGAAGTTAGATCAGATGGCAAATTGGATTTGGTGCTAGGTCTTTCCCTTTAGGTTTTACCCCAACAATGTTTTCATTAGTTTTGCTCACTCTCGAAATCAAGCATTTTACAGCAGGTTGGAGCAGCCTGTATCTCAGCACAGGAATAAGGTAGGGAAGAATTCTAAGGCTCATTTTGACTGCCTCCAGAAGTTAGATCAGATGGCAAATTGGATTTGGTGCTAGGTCTTTCCCTTTAGGTTTTACCCCAACAATGTTTTCATTAGTTTCGCTCACTCTCGAAATCAAGCATTTTACAGCAGGTTGGAGCAGCCTGTATCTCAGCACAGGAATAAGGTAGGGAAGAATTCTAAGGCTCATTTTGACTGCCTCCAGAAGTTAGATCAGATGGCAAATTGGATTTGGTGCTAGGTCTTTCCCTTTAGGTTTTACCCCAACAATGTTTTCATTAGTTTCGCTCACTCTCGAAATCAAGCATTTTACAGCAGGTTGGAGCAGCCTGTATCTCAGCACAGGAATAAGGTAGGGAAGAATTCTAAGGCTCATTTTGACTGCCTCCAGAAGTTAGATCAGATGGCAAATTGGATTTGGTGCTAGGTCTTTCCCTTTAGGTTTTACCCCAACAATGTTTTCATTAGTTTCGCTCACTCTCGAAATCAAGCATTTTACAGCAGGTTGGAGCAGCCTGTATCTCAGCACAGGAATAAGGTAGGGAAGAATTCTAAGGCTCATTTTGACTGCCTCCAGAAGTTAGATCAGATGGCAAATTGGATTTGGTGCTAGGTCTTTCCCTTTAGGTTTTACCCCAACAATGTTTTCATTAGTTTCGCTCACTCTCGAAATCAAGCATTTTACAGCAGGTTGGAGCAGCCTGTATCTCAGCACAGGAATAAGGTAGGGAAGAATTCTAAGGCTCATTTTGACTGCCTCCAGAAGTTAGATCAGATGGCAAATTGGATTTGGTGCTAGGTCTTTCCCTTTAGGTTTTACTCCAACAATGTTTTCATTAGTTTCGCTCACTCTCGAAATCAAGCATTTTACAGCAGGTTGGAGCAGCCTGTATCTCAGCACAGGAATAAGGTAGGGAAGAATTCTAAGGCTCATTTTGACTGCCTCCAGAAGTTAGATCAGATGGCAAATTGGATTTGGTGCTAGGTCTTTCCCTTTAGGTTTTACCCCAACAATGTTTTCATTAGTTTCGCTCACTCTCGAAATCAAGCATTTTACAGCAGGTTGGAGCAGCCTGTATCTCAGCACAGGAATAAGGTAGGGAAGAATTCTAAGGCTCATTTTGACTGCCTCCAGAAGTTAGATCAGATGGCAAATTGGATTTGGTGCTAGGTCTTTCCCTTTAGGTTTTACCCCAACAATGTTTTCATTAGTTTCGCTCACTCTCGAAATCAAGCATTTTACAGCAGGTTGGAGCAGCCTGTATCTCAGCACAGGAATAAGGTAGGGAAGAATTCTAAGGCTCATTTTGACTGCCTCCAGAAGTTAGATCAGATGGCAAATTGGATTTGGTGCTAGGTCTTTCCCTTTAGGTTTTACCCCAACAATGTTTTCATTAGTTTCGCTCACTCTCGAAATCAAGCATTTTACAGCAGGTTGGAGCAGCCTGTATCTCAGCACAGGAATAAGGTAGGGAAGAATTCAAAGGATCATTTTGACTGCCTCCAGAAGTTAGATCAGATGGCAAATTGGATTTGGTGCTAGGTCTTTCCCTTTAGGTTTTACCCCAACAATGTTTTCATTAGTTTCGCTCACTCTCGAAATCAAGCATTTTACAGCAGGTTGGAGCAGCCTGTATCTCAGCACAGGAATAAGGTAGGGAAGAATTCTAAGGCTCATTTTGACTGCCTCCAGAAGTTAGATCAGATGGCAAATTGGATTTGGTGCTAGGTCTTTCCCTTTAGGTTTTACCCCAACAATGTTTTCATTAGTTTCGCTCACTCTCGAAATCAAGCATTTTACAGCAGGTTGGAGCAGCCTGTATCTCAGCACAGGAATAAGGTAGGGAAGAATTCTAAGGCTCATTTTGACTGCCTCCAGAAGTTAGATCAGATGGCAAATTGGATTTGGTGCTAGGTCTTTCCCTTTAGGTTTTACCCCAACAATGTTTTCATTAGTTTCGCTCACTCTCGAAATCAAGCATTTTACAGCAGGTTGGAGCAGCCTGTATCTCAGCACAGGAATAAGGTAGGGAAGAATTCTAAGGCTCATTTTGACTGCCTCCAGAAGTTAGATCAGATGGCAAATTGGATTTGGTGCTAGGTCTTTCCCTTTAGGTTTTACCCCAACAATGTTTTCATTAGTTTCGCTCACTCTCGAAATCAAGCATTTTACAGCAGGTTGGAGCAGCCTGTATCTCAGCACAGGAATAAGGTAGGGAAGAATTCTAAGGCTCATTTTGACTGCCTCCAGAAGTTAGATCAGATGGCAAATTGGATTTGGTGCTAGGTCTTTCCCTTTAGGTTTTACCCCAACAATGTTTTCATTAGTTTCGCTCACTCTCGAAATCAAGCATTTTACAGCAGGTTGGAGCAGCCTGTATCTCAGCACAGGAATAAGGTAGGGAAGAATTCTAAGGCTCATTTTGACTGCCTCCAGAAGTTAGATCAGATGGCAAATTGGATTTGGTGCTAGGTCTTTCCCTTTAGGTTTTACCCCAACAATGTTTTCATTAGTTTCGCTCACTCTCGAAATCAAGCATTTTACAGCAGGTTGGAGCAGCCTGTATCTCAGCACAGGAATAAGGTAGGGAAGAATTCTAAGGATCATTTTGACTGCCTCCAGAAGTTAGATCAGATGGCAAATTGGATTTGGTGCTAGGTCTTTCCCTTTAGGTTTTACCCCAACAATGTTTTCATTAGTTTCGCTCACTCTCGAAATCAAGCATTTTACAGCAGGTTGGAGCAGCCTGTATCTCAGCACAGGAATAAGGTAGGGAAGAATTCTAAGGCTCATTTTGACTGCCTCCAGAAGTTAGATCAGATGGCAAATTGGATTTGGTGCTAGGTCTTTCCCTTTAGGTTTTACCCCAACAATGTTTTCATTAGTTTCGCTCACTCTCGAAATCAAGCATTTTACAGCAGGTTGGAGCAGCCTGTATCTCAGCACAGGAATAAGGTAGGGAAGAATTCTAAGGATCATTTTGACTGCCTCCAGAAGTTAGATCAGATGGCAAATTGGATTTGGTGCTAGGTCTTTCCCTTTAGGTTTTACCCCAACAATGTTTTCATTAGTTTCGCTCACTCTCGAAATCAAGCATTTTACAGCAGGTTGGAGCAGCCTGTATCTCAGCACAGGAATAAGGTAGGGAAGAATTCAAAGGATCATTTTGACTGCCTCCAGAAGTTAGATCAGATGGCAAATTGGATTTGGTGCTAGGTCTTTCCCTTTAGGTTTTACCCCAACAATGTTTTCATTAGTTTCGCTCACTCTCGAAATCAAGCATTTTACAGCAGGTTGGAGCAGCCTGTATCTCAGCACAGGAATAAGGTAGGGAAGAATTCTAAGGCTCATTTTGACTGCCTCCAGAAGTTAGATCAGATGGCAAATTGGATTTGGTGCTAGGTCTTTCCCTTTAGGTTTTACCCCAACAATGTTTTCATTAGTTTCGCTCACTCTCGAAATCAAGCATTTTACAGCAGGTTGGAGCAGCCTGTATCTCAGCACAGGAATAAGGTAGGGAAGAATTCTAAGGCTCATTTTGACTGCCTCCAGAAGTTAGATCAGATGGCAAATTGGATTTGGTGCTAGGTCTTTCCCTTTAGGTTTTACCCCAACAATGTTTTCATTAGTTTTGCTCACTCTCGAAATCAAGCATTTTACAGCAGGTTGGAGCAGCCTGTATCTCAGCACAGGAATAAGGTAGGGAAGAATTCTAAGGCTCATTTTGACTGCCTCCAGAAGTTAGATCAGATGGCAAATTGGATTTGGTGCTAGGTCTTTCCCTTTAGGTTTTACCCCAACAATGTTTTCATTAGTTTTGCTCACTCTCGAAATCAAGCATTTTACAGCAGGTTGGAGCAGCCTGTATCTCAGCACAGGAATAAGGTAGGGAAGAATTCTAAGGCTCATTTTGACTGCCTCCAGAAGTTAGATCAGATGGCAAATTGGATTTGGTGCTAGGTCTTTCCCTTTAGGTTTTACCCCAACAATGTTTTCATTAGTTTCGCTCACTCTCGAAATCAAGCATTTTACAGCAGGTTGGAGCAGCCTGTATCTCAGCACAGGAATAAGGTAGGGAAGAATTCTAAGGCTCATTTTGACTGCCTCCAGAAGTTAGATCAGATGGCAAATTGGATTTGGTGCTAGGTCTTTCCCTTTAGGTTTTACCCCAACAATGTTTTCATTAGTTTCGCTCACTCTCGAAATCAAGCATTTGACAGCAGGTTGGAGCAGCCTGTATCTCAGCACAGGAATAAGGTAGGGAAGAATTCTAAGGCTCATTTTGACTGCCTCCAGAAGTTAGATCAGATGGCAAATTGGATTTGGTGCTAGGTCTTTCCCTTTAGGTTTTACCCCAACAATGTTTTCATTAGTTTCGCTCACTCTCGAAATCAAGCATTTTACAGCAGGTTGGAGCAGCCTGTATCTCAGCACAGGAATAAGGTAGGGAAGAATTCTAAGGCTCATTTTGACTGCCTCCAGAAGTTAGATCAGATGGCAAATTGGATTTGGTGCTAGGTCTTTCCCTTTAGGTTTTACCCCAACAATGTTTTCATTAGTTTCGCTCACTCTCGAAATCAAGCATTTTACAGCAGGTTGGAGCAGCCTGTATCTCAGCACAGGAATAAGGTAGGGAAGAATTCTAAGGATCATTTTGACTGCCTCCAGAAGTTAGATCAGATGGCAAATTGGATTTGGTGCTAGGTCTTTCCCTTTAGGTTTTACCCCAACAATGTTTTCATTAGTTTCGCTCACTCTCGAAATCAAGCATTTTCCAGCAGGTTGGAGCAGCCTGTATCTCAGCACAGGAATAAGGTAGGGAAGAATTCTAAGGCTCATTTTGACTGCCTCCAGAAGTTAGATCAGATGGCAAATTGGATTTGGTGCTAGGTCTTTCCCTTTAGGTTTTACCCCAACAATGTTTTCATTAGTTTCGCTCACTCTCGAAATCAAGCATTTTACAGCAGGTTGGAGCAGCCTGTATCTCAGCACAGGAATAAGGTAGGGAAGAATTCTAAGGATCATTTTGACTGCCTCCAGAAGTTAGATCAGATGGCAAATTGGATTTGGTGCTAGGTCTTTCCCTTTAGGTTTTACCCCAACAATGTTTTCATTAGTTTCGCTCACTCTCGAAATCAAGCATTTTACAGCAGGTTGGAGCAGCCTGTATCTCAGCACAGGAATAAGGTAGGGAAGAATTCTAAGGCTCATTTTGACTGCCTCCAGAAGTTAGATCAGATGGCAAATTGGATTTGGTGCTAGGTCTTTCCCTTTAGGTTTTACCCCAACAATGTTTTCATTAGTTTTGCTCACTCTCGAAATCAAGCATTTTACAGCAGGTTGGAGCAGCCTGTATCTCAGCACAGGAATAAGGTAGGGAAGAATTCTAAGGCTCATTTTGACTGCCTCCAGAAGTTAGATCAGATGGCAAATTGGATTTGGTGCTAGGTCTTTCCCTTTAGGTTTTACCCCAACAATGTTTTCATTAGTTTCGCTCACTCTCGAAATCAAGCATTTTACAGCAGGTTGGAGCAGCCTGTATCTCAGCACAGGAATAAGGTAGGGAAGAATTCTAAGGCTCATTTTGACTGCCTCCAGAAGTTAGATCAGATGGCAAATTGGATTTGGTGCTAGGTCTTTCCCTTTAGGTTTTACCCCAACAATGTTTTCATTAGTTTCGCTCACTCTCGAAATCAAGCATTTTACAGCAGGTTGGAGCAGCCTGTATCTCAGCACAGGAATAAGGTAGGGAAGAATTCTAAGGCTCATTTTGACTGCCTCCAGAAGTTAGATCAGATGGCAAATTGGATTTGGTGCTAGGTCTTTCCCTTTAGGTTTTACCCCAACAATGTTTTCATTAGTTTCGCTCACTCTCGAAATCAAGCATTTTACAGCAGGTTGGAGCAGCCTGTATCTCAGCACAGGAATAAGGTAGGGAAGAATTCTAAGGCTCATTTTGACTGCCTCCAGAAGGTAGATCAGATGGCAAATTGGATTTGGTGCTAGGTCTTTCCCTTTAGGTTTTACCCCAACAATGTTTTCATTAGTTTCGCTCACTCTCGAAATCAAGCATTTTACAGCAGGTTGGAGCAGCCTGTATCTCAGCACAGGAATAAGGTAGGGAAGAATTCTAAGGCTCATTTTGACTGCCTCCAGAAGTTAGATCAGATGGCAAATTGGATTTGGTGCTAGGTCTTTCCCTTTAGGTTTTACCCCAACAATGTTTTCATTAGTTTCGCTCACTCTCGAAATCAAGCATTTTACAGCAGGTTGGAGCAGCCTGTATCTCAGCACAGGAATAAGGTAGGGAAGAATTCTAAGGCTCATTTTGACTGCCTCCAGAAGTTAGATCAGATGGCAAATTGGATTTGGTGCTAGGTCTTTCCCTTTAGGTTTTACCCCAACAATGTTTTCATTAGTTTCGCTCACTCTCGAAATCAAGCATTTTACAGCAGGTTGGAGCAGCCTGTATCTCAGCACAGGAATAAGGTAGGGAAGAATTCTAAGGCTCATTTTGACTGCCTCCAGAAGTTAGATCAGATGGCAAATTGGATTTGGTGCTAGGTCTTTCCCTTTAGGTTTTACCCCAACAATGTTTTCATTAGTTTCGCTCACTCTCGAAATCAAGCATTTTACAGCAGGTTGGAGCAGCCTGTATCTCAGCACAGGAATAAGGTAGGGAAGAATTCTAAGGCTCATTTTGACTGCCTCCAGAAGTTAGATCAGATGGCAAATTGGATTTGGTGCTAGGTCTTTCCCTTTAGGTTTTACCCCAACAATGTTTTCATTAGTTTCGCTCACTCTCGAAATCAAGCATTTTACAGCAGGTTGGAGCAGCCTGTATCTCAGCACAGGAATAAGGTAGGGAAGAATTCTAAGGATCATTTTGACTGCCTCCAGAAGTTAGATCAGATGGCAAATTGGATTTGGTGCTAGGTCTTTCCCTTTAGGTTTTACCCCAACAATGTTTTCATTAGTTTCGCTCACTCTCGAAATCAAGCATTTTACAGCAGGTTGGAGCAGCCTGTATCTCAGCACAGGAATAAGGTAGGGAAGAATTCTAAGGCTCATTTTGACTGCCTCCAGAAGTTAGATCAGATGGCAAATTGGATTTGGTGCTAGGTCTTTCCCTTTAGGTTTTACCCCAACAATGTTTTCATTAGTTTCGCTCACTCTCGAAATCAAGCATTTTACAGCAGGTTGGAGCAGCCTGTATCTCAGCACAGGAATAAGGTAGGGAAGAATTCTAAGGCTCATTTTGACTGCCTCCAGAAGTTAGATCAGATGGCAAATTGGATTTGGTGCTAGGTCTTTCCCTTTAGGTTTTACCCCAACAATGTTTTCATTAGTTTCGCTCACTCTCGAAATCAAGCATTTTACAGCAGGTTGGAGCAGCCTGTATCTCAGCACAGGAATAAGGTAGGGAAGAATTCTAAGGCTCATTTTGACTGCCTCCAGAAGTTAGATCAGATGGCAAATTGGATTTGGTGCTAGGTCTTTCCCTTTAGGTTTTACCCCAACAATGTTTTCATTAGTTTCGCTCACTCTCGAAATCAAGCATTTTACAGCAGGTTGGAGCAGCCTGTATCTCAGCACAGGAATAAGGTAGGGAAGAATTCTAAGGATCATTTTGACTGCCTCCAGAAGTTAGATCAGATGGCAAATTGGATTTGGTGCTAGGTCTTTCCCTTTAGGTTTTACCCCAACAATGTTTTCATTAGTTTCGCTCACTCTCGAAATCAAGCATTTTACAGCAGGTTGGAGCAGCCTGTATCTCAGCACAGGAATAAGGTAGGGAAGAATTCTAAGGCTCATTTTGACTGCCTCCAGAAGTTAGATCAGATGGCAAATTGGATTTGGTGCTAGGTCTTTCCCTTTAGGTTTTACCCCAACAATGTTTTCATTAGTTTCGCTCACTCTCGAAATCAAGCATTTTACAGCAGGTTGGAGCAGCCTGTATCTCAGCACAGGAATAAGGTAGGGAAGAATTCTAAGGCTCATTTTGACTGCCTCCAGAAGTTAGATCAGATGGCAAATTGGATTTGGTGCTAGGTCTTTCCCTTTAGGTTTTACCCCAACAATGTTTTCATTAGTTTCGCTCACTCTCGAAATCAAGCATTTTACAGCAGGTTGGAGCAGCCTGTATCTCAGCACAGGAATAAGGTAGGGAAGAATTCTAAGGCTCATTTTGACTGCCTCCAGAAGTTAGATCAGATGGCAAATTGGATTTGGTGCTAGGTCTTTCCCTTTAGGTTTTACCCCAACAATGTTTTCATTAGTTTCGCTCACTCTCGAAATCAAGCATTTTACAGCAGGTTGGAGCAGCCTGTATCTCAGCACAGGAATAAGGTAGGGAAGAATTCTAAGGATCATTTTGACTGCCTCCAGAAGTTAGATCAGATGGCAAATTGGATTTGGTGCTAGGTCTTTCCCTTTAGGTTTTACCCCAACAATGTTTTCATTAGTTTCGCTCACTCTCGAAATCAAGCATTTTACAGCAGGTTGGAGCAGCCTGTATCTCAGCACAGGAATAAGGTAGGGAAGAATTCTAAGGCTCATTTTGACTGCCTCCAGAAGTTAGATCAGATGGCAAATTGGATTTGGTGCTAGGTCTTTCCCTTTAGGTTTTACCCCAACAATGTTTTCATTAGTTTCGCTCACTCTCGAAATCAAGCATTTTACAGCAGGTTGGAGCAGCCTGTATCTCAGCGCAGGAATAAGGTAGGGAAGAATTCTAAGGCTCATTTTGACTGCCTCCAGAAGTTAGATCAGATGGCAAATTGGATTTGGTGCTAGGTCTTTCCCTTTAGGTTTTACCCCAACAATGTTTTCATTAGTTTCGCTCACTCTCGAAATCAAGCATTTTACAGCAGGTTGGAGCAGCCTGTATCTCAGCACAGGAATAAGGTAGGGAAGAATTCTAAGGCTCATTTTGACTGCCTCCAGAAGTTAGATCAGATGGCAAATGGGATTTGGTGCTAGGTCTTTCCCTTTAGGTTTTACCCCAACAATGTTTTCATTAGTTTCGCTCACTCTCGAAATCAAGCATTTTACAGCAGGTTGGAGCAGCCTGTATCTCAGCACAGGAATAAGGTAGGGAAGAATTCTAAGGCTCATTTTGACTGCCTCCAGAAGTTAGATCAGATGGCAAATTGGATTTGGTGCTAGGTCTTTCCTTTAGGTTTTACCCCCAACAATGTTTTCATTAGTTTCGCTCACTCTCGAAATCAAGCATTTTACAGCAGGTTGGAGCAGCCTGTATCTCAGCGCAGGAATAAGGTAGGGAAGAATTCTAAGGCTCATTTTGACTGCCTCCAGAAGTTAGATCAGATGGCAAATTGGATTTGGTGCTAGGTCTTTCCCTTTAGGTTTTACCCCAACAATGTTTTCATTAGTTTCGCTCACTCTCGAAATCAAGCATTTTACAGCAGGTTGGAGCAGCCTGTATCTCAGCACAGGAATAAGGTAGGGAAGAATTCTAAGGCTCATTTTGACTGCCTCCAGAAGTTAGATCAGATGGCAAATTGGATTTGGTGCTAGGTCTTTCCCTTTAGGTTTTACCCCAACAATGTTTTCATTAGTTTCGCTCACTCTCGAAATCAAGCATTTTACAGCAGGTTGGAGCAGCCTGTATCTCAGCACAGGAATAAGGTAGGGAAGAATTCTAAGGCTCATTTTGACTGCCTCCAGAAGTTAGATCAGATGGCAAATTGGATTTGGTGCTAGGTCTTTCCCTTTAGGTTTTACCCCAACAATGTTTTCATTAGTTTCGCTCACTCTCGAAATCAAGCATTTTACAGCAGGTTGGAGCAGCCTGTATCTCAGCACAGGAATAAGGTAGGGAAGAATTCTAAGGCTCATTTTGACTGCCTCCAGAAGTTAGATCAGATGGCAAATTGGATTTGGTGCTAGGTCTTTCCCTTTAGGTTTTACCCCAACAATGTTTTCATTAGTTTCGCTCACTCTCGAAATCAAGCATTTGACAGCAGGTTGGAGCAGCCTGTATCTCAGCACAGGAATAAGGTAGGGAAGAATTCTAAGGCTCATTTTGACTGCCTCCAGAAGTTAGATCAGATGGCAAATTGGATTTGGTGCTAGGTCTTTCCCTTTAGGTTTTACCCCAACAATGTTTTCATTAGTTTCGCTCACTCTCGAAATCAAGCATTTGACAGCAGGTTGGAGCAGCCTGTATCTCAGCACAGGAATAAGGTAGGGAAGAATTCTAAGGCTCATTTTGACTGCCTCCAGAAGTTAGATCAGATGGCAAATTGGATTTGGTGCTAGGTCTTTCCCTTTAGGTTTTACCCCAACAATGTTTTCATTAGTTTCGCTCACTCTCGAAATCAAGCATTTTACAGCAGGTTGGAGCAGCCTGTATCTCAGCACAGGAATAAGGTAGGGGAAGAATTCTAAGGCTCATTTTGACTGCCTCCAGAAGTTAGATCAGATGGCAAATTGGATTTGGTGCTAGGTCTTTCCCTTTAGGTTTTACCCCAACAATGTTTTCATTAGTTTCGCTCACTCTCGAAATCAAGCATTTGACAGCAGGTTGGAGCAGCCTGTATCTCAGCACAGGAATAAGGTAGGGAAGAATTCTAAGGATCATTTTGACTGCCTCCAGAAGTTAGATCAGATGGCAAATTGGATTTGGTGCTAGGTCTTTCCCTTTAGGTTTTACCCCAACAATGTTTTCATTAGTTTCGCTCACTCTCGAAATCAAGCATTTTACAGCAGGTTGGAGCAGCCTGTATCTCAGCACAGGAATAAGGTAGGGAAGAATTCTAAGGATCATTTGACTGCCTCCAGAAGTTAGATCAGATGGCAAATTGGATTTGGTGCTAGGTCTTTCCCTTTAGGTTTTACCCCAACAATGTTTTCATTAGTTTCGCTCACTCTCGAAATCAAGCATTTTACAGCAGGTTGGAGCAGCCTGTATCTCAGCACAGGAATAAGGTAGGGAAGAATTCTAAGGCTCATTTTGACTGCCTCCAGAAGTTAGATCAGATGGCAAATTGGATTTTGGTGCTAGGTCTTTCCCTTTAGGTTTTACCCCAACAATGTTTTCATTAGTTTCGCTCACTCTCGAAATCAAGCATTTTACAGCAGGTTGGAGCAGCCTGTATCTCAGCACAGGAATAAGGTAGGGAAGAATTCTAAGGCTCATTTTGACTGCCTCCAGAAGTTAGATCAGATGGCAAATTGGATTTGGTGCTAGGTCTTTCCCTTTAGGTTTTACCCCAACAATGTTTTCATTAGTTTCGCTCACTCTCGAAATCAAGCATTTTACAGCAGGTTGGAGCAGCCTGTATCTCAGCACAGGAATAAGGTAGGGAAGAATTCTAAGGCTCATTTTGACTGCCTCCAGAAGTTAGATCAGATGGCAAATTGGATTTGGTGCTAGGTCTTTCCCTTTAGGTTTTACCCCAACAATGTTTTCATTAGTTTCGCTCACTCTCGAAATCAAGCATTTGACAGCAGGTTGGAGCAGCCTGTATCTCAGCACAGGAATAAGGTAGGGAAGAATTCTAAGGCTCATTTTGACTGCCTCCAGAAGTTAGATCAGATGGCAAATTGGATTTGGTGCTAGGTCTTTCCCTTTAGGTTTTACCCCAACAATGTTTTCATTAGTTTCGCTCACTCTCGAAATCAAGCATTTTACAGCAGGTTGGAGCAGCCTGTATCTCAGCACAGGAATAAGGTAGGGAAGAATTCTAAGGCTCATTTTGACTGCCTCCAGAAGTTAGATCAGATGGCAAATTGGATTTGGTGCTAGGTCTTTCCCTTTAGGTTTTACCCCAACAATGTTTTCATTAGTTTCGCTCACTCTCGAAATCAAGCATTTTACAGCAGGTTGGAGCAGCCTGTATCTCAGCACAGGAATAAGGTAGGGAAGAATTCTAAGGCTCATTTTGACTGCCTCCAGAAGTTAGATCAGATGGCAAATTGGATTTGGTGCTAGGTCTTTCCCTTTAGGTTTTACCCCAACAATGTTTTCATTAGTTTCGCTCACTCTCGAAATCAAGCATTTTACAGCAGGTTGGAGCAGCCTGTATCTCAGCACAGGAATAAGGTAGGGAAGAATTCTAAGGCTCATTTTGACTGCCTCCAGAAGTTAGATCAGATGGCAAATTGGATTTGGTGCTAGGTCTTTCCCTTTAGGTTTTACCCCAACAATGTTTTCATTAGTTT